>NC_086445.1:1038656690-1038854190 GCF_028390025.1 Pseudophryne corroboree
CCTAATGCTTCCCAAGTGCTTGCCCCCTGCCCCATCCACTGAAAACACGTCATTGTTGCGCACACCTGTAGCTGGTAAGTAGGGCGGCAAAGGAGAAATCTATTAGAACGAAGCACATAACCCTCAGATAGGGGCTATCCCGCTGATATAAGGACGCTTTGGAGCTACGCAATGTGCAGGCAGTATTCCACACGTGCAGCGCCTATATTATACATGGTGCCAGCTGCACGGCAATAATACCAGGTGTAAATCTACAAATGAGAAGCAAGTGTTATCAGTCCTAATACCCACCACAGATGTATGCACATCTAGCAATTTTCATCAAAACATTTATGCCTGCAAGCCCAGCGCCATGTTTCCTCATTTCTGCAAGTATTACCCTCTCATATATGCATACCTCCCAACTATCCCACTATGGGTGGGACAGTCCCGTTTTTCTGAGACTGTCCCATGGTGGGGGGGGGGGGGGGGGGTAGTCTTGGGTGGAGCACACACCGCTGCATCATGTCTCCCAACTTTAGAAAGCCCGGGAGCAGGCAAGGGGTCATGCCCTCAGTTCCTGTCATTTGAGGGCGTGATTGCTAGACCCCGGTTTCCAGTCATGCAGGGGACACTCTGGGAGCTGCTGGCCAGCCCCCACCCTCTTTCTCTACTGTGTTGTGCCATTAATTCTACAGCGCTTGCAACGTGGTCCCCCAACCTCTCCCCCGCCCGTGGGCCGTCCACAGGTCTGACAGCAGGACAGTGGCCAAAAACCGGGACTGTCCTACTGAATTCCATACCTCCCAACATGACCCTCTCCAGGAGGGACACAATGCTCTGCTTCTGGACTTCCCTCTTAATGTATGATTGTCTTCACCTGTGCTGAAACATCTTTCTTACCCATTGAACTGTTCAACACAGATGCCGGCAATCTTACATTAACAGAAAAGTCCAGAAGCAGAGCATTGTGTCCCTCCTGGAGAGGGTCATGTTGGGAGGTATGGAATTCGGGAAGGTTGGTAGCTATGCTGCTATGCTGAGTAGCAGGTGACTAGTTACCGTGTACATATACAATGCAGGGATGGTCTCTGCGGGCAGCCCGGCATTTCTGTGAATGCTGCACACCCCCCCAGAGTGATGCAATGGGGATCATGTGAGGCCACGCCCCTTTTTGTTGGTCTGTATGTATATGCTTTAAATGCTGTTATATATTTTGTTATTATTTTTTTCATAGTACCATTATATTCCGTTGCGCTTTACAATTGGGAACAAAACATTTGCAAAACAAGACTAGGTAATAACAGGCGGAGAGAAAAGAGGGTCCTGCTCGCAGGCTTATCATCTATAGTAGGGATGGCCATCGGAGGGTTATCCATCAATGGCATAAAACTATCTGCAAGGGAGCCATCAATGGTTTCAACCATCGATGGTTATACCTGCTTTGATATTAAGTGGGCTGTGGGCCAACCAGTGACTGGGGGCGGGGCTTAGTGGGGGTCAGGGGGCAGAGCTATGCTCTGTGACCTGACACATTGTAAATGGGGAAAAAAAACAATTTGGTTGGTCTTTTCCATCGATGGCAGGAAACCATGTGGTTCTCCATCATCGTTGGCTAGGGTATAGACCATCGATTATTTGGTTTGGGCACATTAGACCATCAATTATTTGGTATGGGCACGTTTCAGCCAGGGATGGCCATTCACCATCGCTGAATCAAAATAATAGATTGTCTGACCAATGTTGGAAACTTTTGCCATCGCTGGGAGAGAACCATATGGTTTCCCACCATCGATGATGCACAAGCAACGAATATTTTTTTTTTACAAAGTGCACGGCCATTTTGTCTAGCTCCGCCCCCAAACACTCCCATGAAGCTCAGCCCCTGGGCTTGCATTAGCCACAGCCTACTGAATTGTAAAGCAGGGGCGACCATCGGTGGGTGAAACCATTGATGGGTCCCTTGCAGATGGTTTCACACCATAGAGGTAACCCATGATGGCCATCCCCAGTTTCAGCTTGCACTGAATAAACCCCTCTGGCTTCTCACCCACTCATGCTTTCAGCTGTTGTGCTGAAAGTTGTAGCGCTACTTGTTTACTGCATTGTTATACCATGTACTGTCTTGTTTCCCTGCACACGGAGCTGTGGACCACTCATGGTGCACTAAGTAGGTATACTGTATATACATGTTATACCTTGTTGTTTCCCCCGTATATGGAACTGTGGACCACTCATGGTGCCCTAAGTAGGTATAACTGTCTATGGGGTCTATTCATAAAGCAGTGAAATAAGTAAGCCAGTGGAGAAGTTGCCCATGGCAACCAATCAGTGTTAAGGTAACATTTATAAAGCATACCTCCCAACTTTTCTGATTTGGGACTCATGCATACGCCGTATGACTCAGTAAGGGTGTGTGGCCTCTATCATGAGGGCGTGGTCTCATCTGAGTGGGCATGTTCTCATCAAACAGACCCATTTTTTATCATTTGGGGGGGGGGTGTCCTGCGATCCCCAAGCAGCCACTTTTGAGGACACTCCTCTCAGAAATAGTGTATGAAGGATAGCCCAATCCAAATAACATTTAGGACGCACCGTGTAATAGCCCTCTGGTATCAAGGTTACCTAATTAGTTTCCTAATAGAACAGCATAAAGTAATTTCCATACGGAATTATCATCACGGTATAATTTCCACAGACCATCAATCTTTATTGCAGTCCTCAGCCACATAGAAAGTGCTGCATAGCATGATACTGCTTTAACAATTTATTAAATACAGTGAAAATAATGAACAGACACTTCCCCAGTGTTTCTGCAAAGTTGGTAGTGCAACAGCCTTCAAAGGATCCAGCCAGCAACCTGTTTCGGTACTCCTTTCTCAGGCTGCGGATGAGACTTTCCTCTAGCCTACAAACCTTCAAGCGTTCCCTGAAAACTCACTTCTTCAGGTATAAACTCTACCCAATTACCACTTTTCTACACAGCTCACACAGAACTTACATGTGTTCTCCTCACACAACCTGAATACACGCATACAGTCGATGCATTAAGGTACGGGGTCTGCGGAGAATATGCAGAGAGTATCGGGGTTGCCAGATGCCGGGGTTTTCACTGACATGAAGGGATAATGAATTTGTACCTATGGCAGCTGGTCTGGTGTACAGACACTATTAGTACAGGTGTAATCTGCATTGTAATGGCTGACCGGGGAACCGTTTCCGGTCCATTTATGTGGGGGATAATGTTTCACCCGGTTCTCTGCACTCGCACCGAGGACTGGAAACGGTTCCCCAGTCAGCCAGTCCAACACTGGGTGGAATAGATGGGATGGGGACTCTACTACTCTGTTCCTCTACCCAATAAGACATTGGCTAAGAAGAACTTCATGCTACTATTGCGCATGCGCTCTCCTTCCTGGCGCTGGCAATGCGCATGCGCCTTGCTATTACCTGCCAGTGGACCTGCGCACGCGCCAACCATCTGACGGATAGCGGTGGGAGGGGCTAAGGTTGAGCTTATGACGCATACGCGCTTTCCGATTGCAGCCACCGGTCATATGATCTGCAACGCGCTTGCGCAGTGCAAGCCTCCTAGTGAAGGGTTTCGATTGGTGCACGGTTGGCGCCGGCGCAAAGCTGTCGCCCGCTCCGTGCGCCGGGATTGGCGGTTACTCTGCGCATGCGTGCACCGATCTCCCGGCTCGGGTCTGGGAGCCTTCGCGCCATTCGGAGGAGTGTGGTGGGGTGGCGCGTGCACGCGGTCAGCGGGTCACGTGCCTTAGGTCGCGCGGGGGGGCGGCGGAGGAGAGCGAGGCGTCGGGCACGAGTTACCTGAGAGTGGGGGGCGCGCTGTCCCCACCGACATCCCGGGACTCCGGCCCCAGAGACATCGCCGGGACACAGCCCGAGTCTCCGAGCACCCGCTGACATCATGAAGGGGTGAGCTGTCACACAACGCTGCCATGTGTCCGCTGTCACCCCGCCCCGGCCCCCCCGTCATAGATGCCCTGTATACTGCCCTACACCCCTGACTCCAGTCATAGATGCCTTGTATACTGCCCTACACCGCTGTATACCACTTACCCCCGTCACAGGTGCCCTGTATACTGCCCTATACCCGTGACCCCAGTCATAGGTGCCCTGTATACTGCCCTATACCCCTGACCCCAGTCATAGGTGCCCTGTATACTGCCCTATACCCCTGACCCCAGTCATAGGTGCCCTGTATACTGCCCTATACCCCTGACCCCAGTCATAGGTGCCCTGTATACTGCCCTATACCCCTGACCCCAGTCATAGGTGCCCTGTATACTGCCCTATACCCCTGACCCCAGTCATAGGTGCCCTGTATACTGCCCTATACCCCTGACCCCAGTCATAGGTGCCCTGTATACTGCCCTATACCCCTGACCCCAGTCATAGGTGCCCTGTATACTGCCCTATACCCCTGACCCCAGTCATAGGTGCCCTGTATACTGCCCTATACCCCTGACCCCAGTCATAGGTGCCCTGTATACTGCCCTATACCCCTGACCCCAGTCATAGGTGCCCTGTATACTGCCCTATACCCCTGACCCCAGTCATAGGTGCCCTGTATACTGCCCTATACCCCTGACCCCAGTGATAGGTGCCCTGTATACTGCCCTATACCCCTGACCCCAGTCATAGGTGCCCTGTATACTGCCCCTGACCCCAGTCATAGGTGCCCTGTATACTACCCTATAGCCCCTGACCCCCGTCATAGGTGCCCTGTATACTACCCTATAACCCCTGACCCCCGTCATAGGTTCCCTGTATACTGCCCTATAATCCCTGACCCCCGTCATAGGTGCCCTGTACACTGCCCTACTCCCCTGACCCCTGTTATAGGTGCCCTGTATACGACGACCCCCGTCATAGGTGCCCTGTATACTGCCCTACACCCGTCATAGGTGCCCTGTATACTGCCCTACACCCGTCAGGGGTGCCCTGTGCAGCGCCCCTGTCAGGGGTGCGCTGTGCAGCGCCCCTGTCAGGGGTGCGCTGTGCAGCGCCCCTGTCAGGGGTGCCCTGTGCAGCGCCCCTGTCAGGGGTGCCCTGTGCAGCGCCCCTGTCTCCCGTCAGGGGTGGCCTGTGCAGCGCCCCTGTCTCCCGTCAGGGGTGGCCTGTGCAGCGCCCCTGTCTCCCGTCAGGGGTGGCCTGTGCAGCGCCCCTGTATCCCGTCAGGGGTGCCCTGTGCAGCGCCCCTGTCTCCCGTCAGGGGTGCCCTGTGCAGCGCCCCTGTCTCCCGTCAGGGGTGCCCTGTGCAGCGCCCCTGTCATAGGTGCCTTGTACTCACTGGTGCCCTGTGTATTGACCCTGCGCCCTTTGTAGCGCCCCTGATCTGTCATATGTGCCCTGTATAGCGCCCCTGTCATAGGTGCTCTGTGTAGGGTCCCTGACCCCTGTCATAGTTGCCTTGTATTCACTGGTGCCCTGCGTATTGACCCTGCCCCCTGTCAGAGGTGCCCTGTATACCGCTGGTGTACTTTATACTGGCCCTGCCCCCTGTCATATGTGTCCTGTATACTACCCCTCTATACCGCAGACCTCGGTCATATGTTACCTGTGTACTGACCTAGGTTCCCGGTATACAGCTGACCTCTGTCATGTGTGTTCTATATACTAACCCAGTAATGTCAGCTGTTGTAATTTGCTGACAACTATATATCATTGATCCTGTCATGTGTTCCCTATATGCTTTCCCAGTTTCCTGCACAACACCCTCATCCTGTGTAATGGCCAGCCACTGTAATGTGTTGCCCTTTATAGTGTGCTCACTGCCGACACCTATATACTGCAAACCCCTGTCGTGCACTGTACACTGCTGACCCCTGGCAATTGTTCCTTATATACCACACTGACCCCCTGTATACAGCGCCCCTATACACTGCTGACACCAGCCATGTTTTCCCTTTATACTGCCCCAGCCTAGTGTATACTGCTGACAGTATTTACCTATGCCCCCGGTCATATGTTCCCTGTATAACACCCTGACCCCCCCCCCCCCTCCCATAGGGTGCTTATTCCTGTATACTGCTAACACCATATACCGCTGATCATGGTCACATGTTCCCTACATGCGGCCCAAACATCTTGTGTACATTCCTCCTTGCGCCCTGCCTGCCTCCCTGAGCCTCTGGTCATATGGGTCCTACCTACCGCCCTGGTCGTATGGGCCCTGCAGTAGGTGCCCTCTGTACCGCGCGCTGCCCCCTGCAGTAGGTGCCCTCTGTACCGCGCGCTGCCCCCTGCAGTAGGTGCCCTCTGTACCGCGCGCTGCCCCCTGCAGTAGGTGCCCTCTGTACCGCGCGCTGCCCCCTGCAGTAGGTGCCCTCTGTACCGCGCGCTGCCCCCTGCAGTAGGTGCCCTCTGTACCGCGCGCTGCCCCCTGCAGTAGGTGCCCTCTGTACCCCTTTAACCGGCCTCTGCCTATTGTAGTCTCTATCTGGTCCTTTCTTTTAAGTTTTAGTAAATCTACTGCTTGATGTTATGTATTATACAGTTAGGATTTCAATTTTAGTGCGGATTGAATAGCGCCAGGATTTTTTTTTTAAATTTATTCAATTCAGTGCTCTGTCATTTTGGGGAAGGCTGGTTCTTGCGCACTCAATAGGGTGTTTTGCAGCGAGAACTGTCATTATCCATCTAAAGTGCCCGGTGCGACGCTGTTTCCACCGCGCTAAGGGCAGCTATCAGCATTGCGCCGGATTTCTTGTTGAAGAAATCCTCTCGTCAGGTGTCGCAGCGCGCCGAATTGAATAGCACCTGGAGATAATTCCCGGCGCTGTGAATTGAATCAAGCCCTTGAATGTATCTTAGAGGCGTAGTGTATGTGGTCTCTAGCCATGCTGATTTCATTATCATTGTTTTGTTTGCAATATGCTACACTACCGTGTGTTATAATAAATGGTGACCTGAGTGAGGTGCTGTATGGAAGGGGATGGGTAAACAGGGCAGTGGTCTCGGTTTTTCTCTGCACCTTTTTCTACATCTTAAGGGGGGTACTCACGGAGCGATATTCTAAGCAATCTGACTAGATTGCTTAGAATATCAGCCTGATCGCTCCGTGAGTACCCCTTATAGCGATGCGCAGCCCCGCGCATCGCTATCGCTGCTGCTAGATTGGCCTGCATGCAGGCCAATCTAGCGGGTCGCTCACTTCACCCGCTGGGTGAAGTGAGCGGCCCCACGTCTCCCCCCGCACGCTCAGCACAGATCGCGCTGTGCTGAGCGGCGGGAGACGTGTGCTGAGCGGTTCGCTCAGCACACATCTCTCATGCATCGGCCCGTGGGTACTGGGCTTTAGAAAAGGCTGGCAATCTGGGGTGTCCTGGTGCGTATCTGTATACCCTGGGCTATCTTTCCCACACTGGCGGTTCTCTGATATGGCATTGGCTGGGTAAGAGGGATTTGTTTGTATCTTATGTGGAGGGGTGGCGAGCGGCTTTATAACCCCCAACCCCTTTTCTTCTATACCAACACGCTCTCTCCCTCAGTCTGCATGTGTGCGTGGCGCATGGACGGCAGCATTACAGTGAGACGTTTGGTATAATGTGGGATATTTCTAGAGGCTGGTGCTAGTGAATGGGTGAGCTGTACACAGCACAGAGCAGGCAGTAGATGTGTGTACAGTAGGTTATAGCAGAGATGGAAACGCTGTGCTGGCTGCAATTGCTGATTTCTTTACACAATATCAGAGCGCCCTCTTTATCCTGCCCACAGATGCTCTGTGTGTGGTCTGTATGCATGTATGTAATATACAGTATGCTATGCGGGTAATTCCGCTCTATGTAGTGAGCCATCCCAGAACGGCTTATCGCATCTGCCGACATTACAAGTTTTCTGAGTTTTATGGTCACTGAGTGCTCTAGATCTGCACAGTGAAGGCTTTGGTATAGACCAGAGGTTCTCAAACTCGGTCCTCGGGGGCCCACACAGTGCATGTTTTGCAGGTCTCCTCACAGAATCGCAAGTGAAATAATTAGCTCCACCTGTGGACCTTTTAAAATGTGTCGGTGAGTAATTAATACACCTGTGCACCTGCTGGGTTACCTGCAAAACATGCACTGTGTGGGCTCCCGAGGACCGAGTTTGAGAACCTCTGGTATAGACCATGGGTCTTCAACCTGTGGACATCCAGCTGCTGTGGAACTGCACATCCCAACGTGCCCTGCCACAGTTTTGCTATCAGGGCATGCTGGGATGTGTAGTTCCACAACAGCTGGAGTGCCACAGGTTGAAGACCCATGGTACAGACTGTAATAGGTGAGACTATTAATCAGCCAGTAGGCTGTGTTATACTATGTGGCCTATCTGCAGTACATTCCTGTCTGCCCTGGATACGGCAACTTTTATTAGCAATGTTTGAAAGGCGTTGGTCACAATCCTGCCTCCTTTCATGTCCTGTAACAGGTGGGAGGATCCTGCTGTTACCTGAAGGCGAGAAGCAGAGCTTCCTGCTCCGTGCATACTCAGCTATCAGTCACACAGCCCTGGGGTTGTGGTCTGTCCAGTAGTAGCACTGCCTCCTGCGCTGTGAGCGCTTGCTCACCATTGGCTGGCAGTAGGATCCCTTACTTGTGATACTCTGCAGGTGTATGAAATGTATATCTTCCCCTTTAAACCATTATGTAAATAACTTCATGAGTTAGATTAGTAAAGCAGTATATACGCAGTACGTTTTCAGTCGTGATGCTGGGGTTCAGGGAAGCAGTTTGCTGATCTTGGACCCTGGTGTCCTGTAAACTGCAGAAAGCTGATCGGAATTACAGAACCGATTGCAGAGCTGCTGCGGCCAAACGTACCTTTGCATTTAACGATGTGTTATGCTTTGGCAGGCGCTGTGTGCGAGGCACGCACATCTGCTGTTCTATCGTAACGAGACATTCTGGATGCCGTGCTGTAGTTCCTAGAAGCAGGATTAGTTGTCACTCGTTTGACGGATTTATTCGTTTTTGTTTTTTTTCTATTACATATTAAATTCTCATGATAGTCCTTCCTCTCAATCTGTACTCGAATTCCAAAATAATGGTTTGTTATTAAAAGTGATGATAAACAGATTTAGAGCACATATGTTCCAAAAACCTATATGGGCCATTTCTACAGGATATAGTGCCTGGGTCATAGCAAGAATAGAGAGCATTGTCTTACTTGTACTGACTGCATTTATCATCCGACGTAGTAATACTTGTCCCATAGCTCAGGACTCTTCCTGCTGTGTCTGACACCATGGTGACCAGAGCATGTGGTTCAGCAGGTGTGCATGCTTGTGTCCTCCTAGACCCATCTGATTGTAAGCTCACATGGCAATCTTCAGGTCTGTAAACTTAACACAGCAATGCTGAATAGAAGATCGTGGCCAAAACGTCCTCCACGTGCCGCTGGACCTGAAATCTGTCTATGGCTACCTTATTTCGAGGCATATGTGAATGACATCTCTCACTGCAGTATGGGTCACAGTGGTGGCAGTTTAGATGCTACAGAACTGAACTGTGTAAGGAGATCCCGAAGCCCTGGACAGTCGTGTCTATCTCTGAGTGGAATACATATGTATTCCCGTTTTTGCGGGATGCCGGCTGTCGACATCCCTGTGCACCGGTTGTCTGGATTCCGGCGTCTTTATCCTGATCGCTGGGATCCCAACAGCTGCCATATTGATTGCCTCCCCTCTGGGTGATGGTATGATTGGATATTCAGGGCCTACGTCAGTGTCGGGCAACTCGATTCACTTCAGCGGATGGATTGGGCGGCCTTCCAACTTTCAAAAGGGCCATGCATTACTCTTAATCTCAATAGTAATATAAGTAAATAAGTTTGATCAATGAAAGACACACCTATCCGTAATAAGTTATTGACAGGCCTTTTAAATTATAATTACTGACAAAACAGGAAGGACCTGGTGTGGGGGATGCACGTGAAGGCTTGGGTGTCCACATGCCGCCCCAGGGCCGTCTATCGCCCGTCACTGGTCTACGTGGACCGTGCATTAATCCTAGCCACCACTTTCTCACCATCCATGTGGCACTAATGAGTGTCTCAGACTAAATTTAACAAGCAATAGCTGTAAATATATTTAGGTCTTGGTGGAGCGATCTGCAGTGGGATCAGTTTCAGGGCAGCACATTCTTTCGCAGGCCGGTCAGAGGATATTTATAGCTATGAGTAATGCAACCAGCGCTGAATTCTGGTGCGTATGAAATATTTTTTTCACTAACTCCAAATTTTAACATTTCGCCAGCCGCAACTAGAATCCAATTCTTGTGCAGCGTCGCTGCTAGATCTATCGTGTGTCCCGTGTCTGCGTTTAACTACTTTACCCTAGTATGGGAAACTAATTAGCTGACAGTAGAGAATGCAGCGCTCAAGAATGCCAAGCGCCAGCTAAACAGTATGTCCCGAGATTCCCTGCAGCGCCACGATCTAGAATACACTCCACTTGTCATTTGACAAAGCAAAAATTCCGGTGCTCTTTCTGTGGTAGCAGCTTAGCAGTCTGTTGTCTGGGATGCTGAGGCCACACTCCCCAACCACATGCTCAGCTGTCAGTGCTTGGATGATACTTTGTGTGCATTTATCAGGATTAGAGAGGAGGAGAGATCATTGCTTTGTGCTCTCACTGGATCCCTGCCGTACCGATGCGATGTCTGCGTGCCCCCTGACCTTAGATTAGAGGCAGGGAGCGACACTTTGAGTGACGATATGTCTGTGGACTTTATTTTCTTTGCTTTAATCCATCCTTTGCCGATACTTGGTGGAATTGGCCGCTGTGTCTGATGCATACTGAACACCTAGCAACTTAAACTTTCTTGCATGGTTAGCAATGCTTTTTTTAATTACATTTGTATTGAAATAAAAAATCCCCTATAATGCAGCCTTGGTTTATGCCTTAGCAATATATATATATTATTTAATGCAAATAAAATTGTATTCTGACTGAGACTCGCTTTAGGAATGATCATTTAATCCTCTTTTGTTTTGTTCCAGTAGCCGGATCGAGCTGGGAGATGTGACTCCACATAACATAAAGCAGCTGAAGAGGCTGAACCAGGTCATCTTCCCCGTCAGCTATAATGACAAGTTTTACAAGGATGTCTTGGAAGTTGGGGAGCTGGCAAAACTTGGTGAGGTGGTTGTAGGGTCTTCAGCTGTTAAAGTGAAAATGCCGCTTTTATTCAGTGTGTAGATTTTGTCGTCATTTATTAAGAAATTGGAGCCGGTTCCTAGTTGGGTCATCAAGAACATGACCTGGCTGACACGTCGCACTCAGCGCAGTGTGCGTCCCAGCTCTCACTGCGCCACCGTGCACATAAGGTGTGCCGCTACAAGGGTTAAGAGGAGGACCAAGAAGAGAGTGGGGCGTGCGGAGCAGCTGTGGGGACTCTGCAGAGCCTATGTCTATTTGTTTACTAGTCATTAATAAAAGGAGCTGTGGCTTTTTCTCAGATGCTTCACAATTGCTAGAATGATTTCTTTGTGGCTATGTACTATTATTGCTGCTTCTCATATATTGTCTCTCTTCACTTTAGCCTATTTCAATGACATTGCAGTGGGAGCAGTATGTTGTAGAGTGGATCACTCTCAGAATCAGAAGAGACTGTACATCATGACCTTGGGTTGCCTGGCGCCATACCGCAGGCTAGGAATAGGTAGGTCTTCATGCTTCTCTCATGCCCACGCCCGACACTGCAGGCACAGAATAAAGACACGTTACTTATTAGCAGTGACCTCTCCAGTCTTGTGCACTGTATAATAGCAGACCTGTGATTGCACTGAAATTCTAGTTTAAACGGATAATTTGATCTTTCTGGCTTTCATTGTTAAAGGGCCCGCCTGTCCGGATTACCCCAATCTTCTAGCTATTGTTCAGGATTTGTGTTCAGGTGTCCCTGTGGACACAACTGCCTGACGCAGAGATAGGGCTGGGCATGTGCCCGGTGGCTGGATCAGCCATAAGAGGGAGAGCATTAAATCTGTAAATAATTTCTTGTTTTGCACGAGGGCTCCTTGTTTTCTCATACGTAGAACTCGGGGACATTTACTAAGTAGTGATAAGAGCAGAGAAGTGAGCCAGTGGAGAAGTGGCCCCATCAACCAATCAGCAGCTCTGTATCATTTTATAATATGCAAATTATAGATGTTACTTCAGTGCTGATTGGTTCATTTTATAATATGCAAATTATAGATGTTACTTCAGTGCTGATTGGTTGCCATGGGCAACTTCTCCACTGGCTCACTTCTCCACTCTTATCACTGCTTAGTAAATGTCCCCCTTAGTAACGGAAACTGCTTAATAAAAGACTGATACTCTGAAACATAGGGAAGTTTTATTTGTGAATTCACTAATATGACAGTGAGTACACAACGTGAATGTGGAACACCAGGTCATTGTCACTGATAGTTTGCTTGTCCTAATTCACATTCACCCCCTCAGCAGCTCTACATCTGGCGATCAGGGGAAAATAATGGTTTTGTCTTCACAGGAACAAAGATGCTGAACCACGTATTAAACATTTGTGAGAAAGATGGCACCTTTGACAACATCTATCTGTAAGTGTCTCGTCACGTCTCTCTTGGTTTGTACCACTGAATCCTGCCTGGCACACGCTGTGGTGTTCTGATCCCCCTCCACACGCTTCTGTGCACCTATAGCGCTATATAGGCTAGGATGTCACTTTTCCTATCCAGAAAACCAGTGTGTTAAAGCCATGGATCCCTACTACAGGGCTATGCTGCATTGTGAAAAATGGCTCTAAGCTTTTATGTCTCCATGAATTAACTACCTTAAACTATAAACCTGGAGACCTGACGGAGACCTGAGATTTACCCTGTGTTTCAGGATATGGTAACTGTTAGTGGTGTGTATTAGCTTGCAGACATCCTGATATTGCAGTTAAAAGCATTTTAAGGGGGGAATTCAATTGTTTGAAAAGTCGGTTGGGTGTCTGTTTTTTCCTATCTAATAGGGAAAAAAACAGACACCCAACGGACTTTTCAAACAATTGAATACCCCCCTAAGTGTCTGCTTCAAAACATGTTTGAAGTTGTGAAACCTACACTGTATAAAATGCTTTCAGTCACATTATCAGGATGTCTTCATGCAATTTCCGACCTACCACGGTCCTATTCTCAGTTTACAGTCAGTCTAATATTATCATCGGTAAGGGTATTCACTCTGAACCACTCTATACATTCCTTTGTGAAAGCGGCTGTCTTTGCAACACACAAGTGAACATTGTCCTGAATATTAGAGGGTCACATACTGTATATTGGTTCCTGCCCCTTCATGGAGACACTGGGGTGGGGGGTGGAATTGCATGGTCTCCATTACCGGTTGTATTGGACTAAGGACCTAATTCAGACCTGATTGCAACAGCAAATTTGTTCTCTAATGGGCAAAACCTTGTTGCACTGCAGGTGGGGCAGATGTAACGTGCAGAGAGAGTAAATTTGGGTGGGGTGTGTTCAAACTGAAATCTATATTGCAGTGTAAAAATAAAGCAGGCAGTATTTACCCTGCACAGAAACAATATAACCCACCCAAATCTAACTCGCACTGCATGTTACATCTGCCCATCATGGTTTGCACATAGTTTTGATCAGGTCTTAATTAGGCCCTAAGTTCTGAAAAACAACATAAAACGGTTTTGTTGTCACCCTCTTGCATTAGTGATAAACAATGCTTTTTTTTGGGGGGGGGGGGGGGGGGGGGTGTCACAGTAACTGAAATCCCTTTATATTGAAAGTACACTGGTGTTCTGCAGACGAGGTGCGAGCCATTGTGTGGGATGTCGCTGGTTCCTGCGAGTTAATAGGCTGCTTTCTTTTGAGTATTGCCTTGACCCACACAACGGCGGCCTCCGCTGGGCTCAGGGACACCTCTTTCATTTAGATCTGTTCTTTTTTCTCTTTGTTCTGTACAAATGTTCTTCCCTTGTGGTCTCAGTGCAGATACATTTGTTTTATTACAGGCATGTCCAGATCAGTAATGAGTCCGCCATAGATTTCTACAGGAAGTTTGGCTTTGAGATAATTGAAACAAAGAAAAACTATTACAAGAGGATAGAGCCGGCCGACGCTCACGTGCTGCAGAAAAACCTGAAGCTTTCTTCTCCGGCGCAGAATTCCGACGTGCAAAAGAGTGAAAACTAAACAGAAACGAACAAACCCTTTTCTTGCACTTGCTTGTCGCCAAATATGGAAAGAGACCCGTTGAGTTTTACTCTGACCGTACACTTCTAATCTCTTCTTCCTTATCCACTTGAGAGAAAAAACAAAATAATTAAAAGCTAAAAAAAAGTGTGTCGAATGCTTCTTCAGAGCCGTACAATCTCACACGTATATATATTGTTTGGTTGAACTCTGACATGTTTTCCACTTGTGGAGATCATACTTGCAGGGGAGTTATGGATTTTCTTTTGGCTTTTCAACCGTTTCCCCCCCATTTGTTCGGGAGAGTGAGTGGCTTCTATCAGTCTGGAATAGTCTTTAAATAAAAACTAATTTCTTTTTAGCATCCTCTCTCTAATCTCATTGCTGTTTGTTTTTTGTATTTTTTAAGAGAAAGTACAATTAGACACAATTACACATTGGTTAGTAAAGTTCAATCGTTGACAGAGGTGGGACGGGTTGGTAAATGCTGTCTGGCAAGTATTAAGGACCAGATTCGGCCAAAACAGCTTTTCGTGTTAGCATAATACATAAATCTGACACTGAAAAATCGGCTCACTACTCACATTTATCATCCGATTGTGCACAAAGTTATACCACTGGTGACCATCGTGCATCTTCGGGTCTTCCCTGTAAGAAGACTGAACTTCTGTGCAGATCCATATTGCCTGACTTCAGTCTGTACGACTGGGCTTAGCTCCTGCTGTTTTGTCTCCATGATAGCTGTCAAGTTGTGTGTTCTTGTTTATTCTGTTTCTTAATTAGAGACAGTAACTTGCAGGTAAAAAAATCACTTGTCTCATGTTGCAGAGAGATTTAGGGGGGTATTCAATTAGTAACATTTTTTTCGACCAGTTGAAAAAACTGCACTTTTCGCCCGTGTTTAGGTCGAATTTGCATTCGACCTATTTAATGCCCATGCCGTTTTATCGACTGGTCGAAATATCCAGCACTGGCAAAAACCATGGGTATCGGCGAATTTGCCGCCGATGCACGTGTTTTTTGGTGCAATTTTTGCCCATGCTAATTCGACCCAAAAAAAAAATGAACCGGCATGGGTGAAAATGGATTAATAAAAACGCCCGCAATTGAATACCCTGTGTGAAATTAGTGCAGTTTTTTGACTGGTCGGAATTCAATTAGCGGAACGTCTGCACCTTTTAGCCACTAACATCGCACCCCATAGAGGTTGCACATAATTACTGTGCAGCCCTGATAATTGAATCGACACCTTGGATTTGTTAGATGAAAAATTAGAGGGACGGTGAACTAACTACAGTCTCTTACATTTTAGTAGTAGCTGCAATAATACCTTGATAATGGATGTTTTTTTGAACTGCTCTGATGGACACCCACAACATTTTTTAACCCCCCCCCCCCCCCCCAAGGAGTCCAATCTTGCACGGATCATTCCAGATGATGTTACACAACATACTCTAGTGCTGGGTATGTCCCACTGTGATACAGGTACCTGGAAACTAACAGAACCAATGTGCACTATTATAAATCACCGTCATTTAGTTTGACGTTAAGCTGGTTATACAATGTGTGTACCCTGCAACATTGCGGGCGACAGGACGCTGCTTTGGCAAGTGCATACAAGCTTGCCAATGCTGGCAGTAACAGCAGGGGCCGTGCTGGCCCTCGCTAGCGATTTCTTCCGTTGGCACTGCATGCAGGGCTGTCGTCCGTGCGTACATACTTGACACATTGAATGATGTGTCGTTCCGATCCGTTGCAATTGGTCCCATTGTTCACAATATCGTCTAGTGTGTACCTGGCATTAGTTTTTCTCTCTTGAATGATTGGTTATTATGTTGCATTATTATGCGTGATAACAGGGCAGCGCACATCATTCTCCCCATTTGCAGTGACTGGTTATTATGTTGCATTGTGCCTGTTTACAGGGCAGCACACGTCATTCTCTACATTTGCAGTGACTGGTTAGCATGTTGCATTGTGCGTGATAATAACAGGGCAGCTTCTCTCCATTTGCAGTGACTGGTTAGTATGGTGCATTGTTGCGCCTGATAAGAGGGGGTTCACTACGATATGCCGGCGGCCGGGCTCCCGGCGACCAGCATACCGGCGCCGGGAGCCCGACCGCCGGCTTACCGACAGTGTGGCGAGTGCAAATGAGCCCCCTGCGGGCTCGTTGCGCTTGCCACGCTACGGGCACGGTGGCGCACTACGCGCGCCACACTATTTTATTCTCCCTCCAGGGGTGTCGTGGACCCCCACGAGGGAGAATAAGTGTCGGCATGCCGGCTGTCGGGCTCCCGGCGCCCGTATGCTGGTCGCCGGGAGCCCGACCGCCGGCATACTGAAGACCACCCATAAGAGGGCAACACACGTCATTTTCTCCATTGGTAGTGACTGGTTATTTTCTCTATCGTCCTAAGTGGATGCTGGGGTTCCTGAAAGGACCATGGGGAATAGCGGCTCCGCAGGAGACAGGGCACAAAAAAGTAAAGCTTTACTAGGTCAGGTGGTGTGCACTGGCTCCTCCCCCTATGACCCTCCTCCAGACTCCAGTTAGATTTTGTGCCCGAACGAGAAGGGTGCAATCTAGGTGGCTCTCCTAAAGAGCTGCTTAGAGAAAGTTTAGTTTAGGTTTTTTTTCTTTACAGTGAGTCCTGCTGGCAACAGGATCACTGCAACGTGGGACTTAGGGGGAAAGTAGTAAACTCACCTGCATGCAGAGTGGATTTGCTGCTTGGCTACTGGACACCATTAGCTCCAGAGGGATCGAACACAGGCCCAGCCGTGGAGTCCGGTCCCGGAGCCGCGCCGCCGACCCCCTTGCAGATGCTGAAGCGTGAAGAGGTCCGGAAACCGGCGGCTGAAGACTCCTCAGTCTTCATAAGGTAGCGCACAGCACTGCAGCTGTGCGCCATTTTCCTCTCAGCACACTTCACTGGGCAGTCACTGAGGGTGCAGAGCGCTGGGGGGGGGCGCTCTGAGAGGCAAATATAAACCTTATACAAGGCTAAAAATACCTCACATATAGCCCATAGGGGCTATATGGAGATATTTAACCCCTGCCTGACTGGAAAAATAGCGGGAGAAGAACCCGCCGAAAAAGGGGCGGGGCCTATCTCCTCAGCACACGGCGCCATTTTCTGTCACAGCTCCGCTGGTCAGAACGGCTCCCAGGTCTCTCCCCTGCACTGCACTACAGAAACAGGGTAAAACAGAGAGGGGGGGCACATTAATGGCTATATATATATATATATATTAAAGCAGCTATAAGGGAGCACTTAATATAAGGATATCCCTTGTATATATAGCGCTTTGTGGTGTGTGCTGGCAGACTCTCCCTCTGTCTCCCCAAAAGGGCTAGTGGGTCCTGTCTTCATTAGAGCATTCCCTGTGAGTTTGCGGTGTGTGTCGGTACGTGGTGTCGACATGTATGAGGACGATATTGGTGTGGAGGCGGAGCAATTGCCAAATATGCAGATGTCACCCCCCAGGGGGTCGACACCAGAATGGATGCCTTTATTGGTGGAATTACGTGATGGTTTATCTTCCCTTAAACAGTCAGTTGAGGACATGAGGCGGCCGGACAATCAATTAATGCCTGTCCAGGCGCCTCAAACACCGTCAGGGGCTGTAAAACGCCCTTTGCCTCAGTCGGTCGACACAGACCCAGACACGGGCACTGATTCCAGTGACGACGGTAGAAATTCAAACGTATTTTCCAGTAGGGCCACACGTTATATGATTTTGGCAATGAAGGAGACGTTACATTTAGCTGATACTACAGATACCGTAAAACAGGGTATTATGTATGGTGTGAAAAAACTACAAACAGTTTTTCCTGAATCAGAAGAATTAAATGACGTGTGTGATGAAGCGTGGGTTGCTCCTGATAAAAAGTTGATAATTTCAAAAAAGTTATTGGCATTATACCCTTTCCCGCCAGAGGTTAGGGCGCGCTGGGAAACACCCCCTAAGGTGGACAAGGCGCTCACACGCTTATCCAAACAAGTGGCGTTACCCTCTCCTGAGACGGCCGCACTTAAGGATCCATCAGATAGAAAGATGGAAGTTATTCAAAAGAATATATACACACATGCAGGTGTTATACTACGACCAGCTATAGCAACTGCCTGGATGTGCAGTGCTGGAGTAGTTTGGTCAGAATCCCTGATTGAAAATATTGATACCCTAGATAGGGACAATGTTTTACTGTCGTTAGAACAAATAAAGGATGCATTTATCTATATGCGTGATGCACAGAGGGATATTTGCACACTGGCATCTCGGGTGAGTGCTATGTCCATTTCAGCCAGAAGAGCCTTATGGACACGACAGTGGACAGGCGATGCGGATTCAAAACGTCACATGGAGGTTTTGCCGTATAAAGGGGAGGAGTTATTTGGAGTTGGTCTATCAGACTTGGTGGCCACGGCTACTGCCGGGAAATCCACTTTTTTACCTCAAGTCACTCCCCAACAGAGAAAGGCACCGACCTTTCAACCGCAGCCTTTTCGCTCCTACAAAAATAAGAGAGCAAAGGGCTTGTCGTACCTGCCACGAGGCAGAGGAAGAGGGAAGAGACACCAACAGGCAGCTCCTTCCCAGGAACAGAAGCCCTCCCCGGCTCCTGCAAAAACCTCAGCATGACGCTGGGGCCTCTCAAGCGGACTCGGGGACAGTGGGGGGCCGTCTCAAAAATTACAGCGCGCAGTGGGCTCACTCGCAGGTAGACCCCTGGATCCTGCAGATAATATCTCAGGGGTACAGGTTGGAATTAGAGACGGATCCTCCTCATCGTTTCCTGAAGTCTGCCTTACCAACCGTCTCTTCCGAAAGGGAGAGGGTGTTGGAAGCCATTCACAAGCTGTACGCTCAGCAGGTGATAGTCAAAGTACCCCTATTACAACAAGGAAAGGGGTATTATTCCACTCTATTTGTGGTACCGAAGCCGGATGGCTCGGTAAGGCCTATTCTAAATCTGAAGTCCTTGAACCTCTACATAAAAAAGTTCAAGTTCAAGATGGAGTCACTCAGAGCAGTGATAGCGAACCTGGAAGAAGGGGACTTTATGGTATCCTTGGACATCAAGGATGCGTATCTACACGTTCCGATTTACCCCGCACACCAGGGGTACCTCAGGTTCATTGTTCAAAACTGTCACTATCAGTTTCAGACGCTGCCGTTCGGATTGTCCACGGCGCCTCGGGTCTTTACCAAGGTAATGGCCGAGATGATGATTCTTCTTCGAAGAAAAGGCGTATTAGTTATCCCATACTTGGACGATCTCCTAATAAGGGCAAGGTCCAGAGAACAGCTGGAGACAGCTTTAGCACTATCTCAAGAGGTGCTAAGACAACACGGGTGGATTCTGAATATTCCAAAATCCCATTTAATCCCGACAACTCGTCTGCTGTTCCTAGGAATGATTCTGGACACGGTTCAGAAAAAGGTTTTCCTTCCAGAGGAAAAAGCCAAGGAGTTATCCGATCTGGTCAGGAACCTCCTAAAACCAGGAAAAGTGTCAGTACATCAATGCACAAGAGTCCTGGGAAAAATGGTGGCTTCTTACGAAGCAATTCCATTCGGCAGATTCCATGCAAGAATATTCCAAAGGGATCTGTTGGACAAATGGTCAGGGTCGCATCTGCAGATGCACCTGCGAATAACCCTGTCACCAAAGACAAGGGTGTCACTTCTGTGGTGGTTGCAGAAGGCTCACCTATTAGAAGGCCGCAGATTCGGCATTCAGGATTGGATCCTGGTGACCACGGACGCCAGCCTGAGAGGCTGGGGAGCAGTCACACAAGGAAGAAACTTCCAGGGAGTATGGACGAGTCTGGAAAAGTCTCTTCACATAAACATTCTGGAACTAAGAGCAATCTACAATGCTCTAAGCCAGGCGGAACTTCTCCTGCAAGGAAAGCCGGTGTTGATTCAGTCGGACAACATCACGGCGGTCGCCCATGTAAACAGGCAGGGCGGCACAAGAAGCAGGAGTGCAATGGCAGAAGCTGCCAAGATTCTTCGCTGGGCGGAGAATCACGTGATAGCACTGTCAGCAGTGTTCATCCCGGGCGTGGACAACTGGGAAGCAGACTTCCTCAGCAGACACGATCTTCATCCGGGAGAGTGGGGTCTACATCCAGAAGTCTTCAACATGTTAATAGACCGTTGGGAAAGACCAATTGTAGACATGATGGCGTCTCGCCTCAACAAGAAACTGGACAAATATTGCGCCAGGTCAAGAGATCCACAGGCAATAGCTGTGGACGCACTGGTAACTCCTTGGGTGTACCAGTCAGTGTATGTGTTTCCTCCTCTGCCGCTCATACCAAAGGTATTGAAGATCATACGGCAAAGAAGAGTAAGAACAATACTAGTGGTTCCGGATTGGCCGAGAAGGACTTGGTATCCGGAACTTCAAGAGATGCTCACGGACGAACCGTGGCCTCTACCTCTGAGAAGGGACCTGCTACAGCAGGGTCCCTGTCTTTTTCAAGACTTACCGCGGCTGCGTTTGACGGCATGGCGGTTGAACGCCAGATCCTAAAAGGGAAAGGCATTCCAGAAGAAGTCATTCCTACCTTGATTAAGGCACGGAAGGAAGTCACCGTGAAACATTATCACCGCATTTGGCGAAAATATGTAGCGTGGTGCGAGGATCGGAGGGTTCCGACGGAGGAATTCCAACTGGGTCGTTTCCTACATTTCCTGCAATCAGGATTATCTATGGGTCTCAAATTGGGATCCATTAAGGTTCAAATTTCGGCCCTGTCAATATTCTTCCAAAAAGAATTGGCCTCTGTCCCTGAGGTCCAGACTTTTGTCAAGGGAGTACTGCATATACAGCCTCCTGTGGTGCCTCCGGTGGCACCGTGGGATCTAAATGTAGTTTTAGATTTCCTCAAATCCCATTGGTTTGAACCATTGAAAAAGGTGGATTTGAAATATCTCACATTGAAAGTGACTATGTTACTAGCCCTGGCCTCTGCCAGGAGAGTATCTGAATTGGCGGCTTTATCTTATAAAAGTCCTTATCTAATCTTCCATTCGGATAGGGCAGAACTGCGGACTCGTCCGCATTTTCTCCCTAAAGTGGTATCAGCATTTCATCTGAACCAACCTATTGTGGTGCCTGCGGCCACTAGCGACTTGGAGGACTCCAAGTTGTTGGACGTTGTCAGAGCCTTAAAAATATACATTGCAAGGACGGCTGGAGTCAGAAAATCTGACTCGCTGTTTATATTGTATGCACCCAACAAGTTGGGCGCACCTGCTTCTAAGCAGTCGATTGCTCGTTGGATTTGTAACACAATTCAACTTGCACATTCTGTGGCAGGCCTGCCACAGCCTAAAACTGTAAAAGCCCACTCCACAAGGAAGGTGGGCTCATCTTGGGCGGCTGCCCGAGGGGTCTCGGCATTACAACTCTGCCGAGCAGCTACGTGGTCGGGGGAGAACACGTTTGTAAAATTTTACAAATTTGATACCCTGGCAAAGGAGGACCTGGAGTTCTCTCATTCGGTGCTGCAGAGTCATCCGCACTCTCCCGCCCGTTTGGGAGCTTTGGTATAATCCCCATGGTCCTTTCAGGAACCCCAGCATCCACTTAGGACGATAGAGAAAATAAGAATTTACTTACCGATAATTCTATTTCTCGGAGTCCGTAGTGGATGCTGGGCGCCCATCCCAAGTGCGGATTATCTGCAATACTTGTACATAGTTATTGTTAACTAATTCGGGTTATTGTTAAGGAGCCATCTTTAAGAGGCCCTTTCTGTTGTCATACTGTTAACTGGGTTTAGATCACAAGTTGTACGGTGTGATTGGTGTGGCTGGTATGAGTCTTACCCGGGATTCAAAATGCCTCCCTTATTGTGTATGCTCGTCCGGGCACAGTACCTAACTGGAGTCTGGAGGAGGGTCATAGGGGGAGGAGCCAGTGCACACCACCTGACCTAGTAAAGCTTTACTTTTTTGTGCCCTGTCTCCTGCGGAGCCGCTATTCCCCATGGTCCTTTCAGGAACCCCAGCATCCACTACGGACTCCGAGAAATAGAATTATCGGTAAGTAAATTCTTATTATGTTGCTTTGTGCCTGATGAAAACAGAGCAGCACACGTCATTCTGTCCATTTGCAGTGACTGGTTATTATGTTGCAGTGTTGCGCCTGATGATAACAGGACAGCACATGTCATTCTCTCCATTTGCAGTGACTGGTTAGTATGTTGCATTGTGCGTGATGATAAAAGGGCAGCACACGTCATTCTCTCCATTTGCAGTGACTGGTATGTTGCATTGTGCCTGATAAGGCAGCACACGTCATTTTCTCCATTTGCAATGACTGGTTATTATGTTGCATCTGATAACAGGGCAGCACACGTCATTCTCTCCATTTGTAGTGACTAGTTATGTTGCATTGTTGTGCCTGATAACAGGACAGCACACGTCATTCTCTCCATTTGCAGTGACTGGTTAGTATGTTGCATTGTGCGTGATGATAACAGGGCAGCACACGTCATTCTCTCCATTTGCAATGACTGGTTATTATGTTGCATCTGATAACAGGGCAGCACACGTCATTCTCTCCATTTGCAGTGACTGGTATGTTGCATTGTGCGTGATGATAAAAGGGCAGCACACCTCATTCTCTCCATTTGCAGTGACTGGTATGTTGCATTGTGCCTAATAACAAGGCAGCACACGTCATTCTCTCCATTTGCAATGACTGGTTATTATGTTGCATCTGATAACAGGGCAGCACACGTCATTCTCTCCATTTGTAGTGACTAGTTATTATGTTGCATCTGATGACAGGGCAGCACACGTCATTCTCTCCATTTGTAGTGACTAGTTATGTTGCATTGTTGTGCCTGATAACAGGGCAGCACTCGTCATTCTCTCCATTTGCAGTGACTGGTTAGTATGTTGCATTGTGCGTGATGATAAAAGGGCAGCACACGTCATTCTCTCCATTTGCAGTGACTGGTATGTTGCATTGTGCCTAATAAGGCAGCACACGTCATTCTCTCCATTTGCAATGACTGGTTATTATGTTGCATCTGATAACAAGGCAGCACACGTCATTCTCTCCATTTGCAATGACTGGTTATTATGTTGCATCTGATAACAGGGCAGCACTCGTCATTCTCTCTATTTGCAGTGACTGGTTATTATGTTGCATTGTTGTGCCTGATTACAGGGCAGCACACGTCATTCTCTCCATTTGCAATGACTGGTTATTATGTTGCATCTGATAACAGGGCAGCACACGTCATTCTCTCCATTTGTAGTGACTAGTTATGTTGCATTGTTGTGCCTGATTACAGGGCAGCACTCGTCATTCTCTCCATTTGTAGTGACTGGTTATGTTGCATTGTGCCTGATGATGACAGGGCAGCACACGTCATTCACTCCAATTGCAGTAACTGGTTATAATGTTGCGTCTGATAACGGCAGCACTCGTCATTCTCCATTTGCAGTGACTGGTTATTATGTTGCATTGTTGCGTCTGAAGATAACAGGGCAGCACACGTCATTCTCTCCATTTGCAAAACAATGGGATCAGCTTCTTGTAGATGCAACAAAGGCAAATGTTCCGGTCTCTAATGCAATACCTCTGCTCCAGCCAATACATTCCTATTGTACTGGGAAGTAGAAAGTGCACCTAAAGCAAAGCAGAGGTTATATTTTCTCTATCGTCCTAGTGGATGCTGGGGTTCCTGAAAGGACCATGGGGAATAGCGGCTCCGCAGGAGACAGGGCACAAAAAGTAAAGCTTTAGGATCAGGTGGTGTGCACTGGCTCCTCCCCCTATGACCCTCCTCCAAGCCTCAGTTAGATTTTTGTGCCCGGCCGAGAAGGGTGCAATCTAGGTGGCTCTCCTAAAGAGCTGCTTAGAAAAGTTTAGCTTAGGTTTTTTATTTTACAGTGAGTCCTGCTGGCAACAGGATCACTGCAACGAGGGACTTAAGGGAGAAGAAGTGAACTCACCTGCGTGCAGGATGGATTGGCTTCTTTGGCTACTGGACATTAGCTCCAGAGGGACGATCACAGGTACAGCCTGGATGGTCACCGGAGCCTCGCCGCCGGCCCCCTTGCAGATGCTGAAACGAGAAGAGGTCCAGAATCGGCGGCAGAAGACTCCTCAGTCTTCTTAAGGTAGCGCACAGCACTGCAGCTGTGCGCCATTTCCTCTCAGCACACTTCACACGGCAGTCACTGAGGGTGCAGGGCGCTGGGAGGGGGGCGCCCTGGGAGGCAAATGAAAACCTTTTTTGGCTAAAAATACCTCACATATAGCCTCCGGGGGCTATATGGAGATATTTAACCCCTGCCAGAATCCATTAAAGAGCGGGAGACGAGCCCGCCGAAAAAGGGGCGGGGCCTATCTCCTCAGCACACAGCGCCATTTTCCCTCACAGAAAGGCTGGAGGGAAGGCTCCCAGGCTCTCCCCTGCACTGCACTACAGAAACAGGCTTAAAACAGAGAGGGGGGGCACTAATTTGGCGTTAGAAATATATAAAAGATGCTATAAGGGAAAACACTTATATAAGGTTGTCCCTATATAATTATAGCGTTTTTGGTGTGTGCTGGCAAACTCTCCCTCTGTCTCTCCAAAGGGCTAGTGGGGCCTGTCCTCTATCAGAGCATTCCCTGTGTGTGTACTGTGTGTCGGTACGTGTGTGTCGACATGTATGAGGACGATGTTGGTGAGGAGGCGGAGCAATTGCCTGTAATGGTGATGTCACTCTCTAGGGAGTCGACACCGGAATGGATGGCTTATTTAGGGAATTACGTGATAATGTCAACACGCTGCAAGGTCGGTTGACGACATGAGACGGCCGACAAACAATTAGTACCGGTCCAGACGTCTCAAAAACACCGTCAGGGGTTTTAAAACGCCCGTTTACTTTAGTCGGTCGACACAGACACAGACACTGAATCCAGTGTCGACGGTGAATAAACAAACGTATTCCTTATTAGGGCCACACGTTAAGGGCAATGAAGGAGGTGTTACATATTTCTGATACTACAAGTACCACAAAAGAGGGTATTATGTGGGATGTGAAAAAACTACCGTAGTTTCTCTATCGTCCTAGTGGATGCTGGGGTTCCTGAAAGGACCATGGGGAATAGCGGCTCCGCAGGAGACAGGGCACAAAAAGTAAAACTTTTCCAGATCAGGTGGTGTGCACTGGCTCCTCCCCCTATGACCCTCCTCCAGACTCCAGTTAGATTTTTGTGCCCGGCCGAGAAGGGTGCAATTCTAGGTGGCTCTCATAAAGAGCTGCTTAGAGAAAGTTTAGCTTAGGTTTTTTATTTTACAGTGATTCCTGCTGGCAACAGGATCACTGCAACGAGGGACTGAGGGGAGAAGAAGTGAACTCACCTGCGTGCAGGATGGATTGGCTTCTTGGCTACTGGACATCAGCTCCAGAGGGACGATCACAGGTACAGCCTGGATGGTCACCGGAGCCGCGCCGCCGGCCCCCTTGCAGATGCTGAAGTCAGAAGAGGTCCAGAATCGGCGGCTGAAGACTCCTGCAGTCTTCTAAAGGTAGCGCACAGCACTGCAGCTGTGCGCCATTTTCCTCTCAGCACACTTCACACGCAGTCACTGAGGGTGCAGGGCGCTGGGGGGGGGCGCCCTGGGAGGCAAATGTAACCTATATAAAGGCTAAAAATACCTCACATATAGCCCCCAGAGGCTATATGGAGATATTTAACCCCTGCCTGGATTCACTAAATAGCGGGAGACGAGCCCACCGGAAAAGGGGCGGGGCCTATCTCCTCAGCACACGGCGCCATTTCCTCTCACAGCTCCGCTGGTCAGGACGGCTCCCAGGTCTCTCCCCTGCACTGCACTACAGAAACAGGGTAAAACAGAGAGGGGGGGCAAATTTATGGCGATATTTTGATATATATAAAGCAGCTATAAGGGAGCACTTATTATAAGGCTATCCCTGTTATATATATAGCGCTTTTGGTGTGTGCTGGCAAACTCTCCCTCTGTCTCCCCAAAGGGCTAGTGGGTCCTGTCTTCGTTAGGAGCATTCCCTGTGTGTCTGCTGTGTGTCGGTACGTGTGTGTCGACATGTATGAGGACGATATTGGTGTGGAGGCGGAGCAATTGCCAAATATGAGGATGTCACCCCCTAGGGAGTCGACACCAGAATGGATGCCTTTATTTATGGAACTACGGGATAGTGTCAACACGCTAAAGCAGTCGTTTGACGACATGAGACGGCCGGACAATCAATTAGTGCCTGTCCAGGCGACTCAAACACCGTCAGGGGCTGTGAAACGCCCTTTGCCTCAGTCGGTCGACACAGACCCAGACACAGGCACTGACTCCAGTGGTGACGGTGACGAATCAACCGTATTTTCCAGTAGGGCCACACGTTATATGATTTTGGCAATGAAGGAGGCGTTACATTTAGCTGATACTACAGGTACCACTAAACAGGGTATTATGTGGGGTGTGAAAAAACTACCTATAGTTTTTCCTGAATCAGAAGAATTAAATGACGTGTGTAATGAAGCGTGGGTTGCCCCTGATAAAAAGCTGATAATTTCAAAGAAATTATTGGCATTATACCCTTTCCCGCCAGAGGTTAGGGAGCGCTGGGAAACACCTCCTAGGGTGGACAAGGCGCTAACACGCTTATCTAAACAAGTGGCGTTACCCTCTCCTGAGACGGCCGCACTTAAAGATCCATCAGATAGGAGGATGGAAAATATCCAAAAAAGTATATACACACATGCAGGTGTTATACTACGACCAGCTATAGCGACTGCCTGGATGTGCAGTGCTGGGGTAGTTTGGTCAGAGTCCCTGATTGAAAATATTGATACCCTGGACAGGGACAATATTTTACTGTCGTTAGAACAAATAAAGGATGCATTTCTTTATATGCGTGATGCACAGAGGGATATCTGCACACTGGCATCACGGGTAAGTGCTATGTCCATTTCGGCCAGAAGAGCTTTATGGACGCGACAGTGGTCAGGCGATGCGGACTCAAAACGACATATGGAAGTTTTGCCGTATAAAGGGGAGGAGTTATTTGGAGTCGGTCTATCAGATTTGGTGGCCACGGCTACAGCCGGGAAATCCACCTTTCTACCTCAAGTCACTCCCCAACAGAAAAAGGCACCGACTTTTCAACCGCAGCCCTTTCGTTCCTTTAAAAATAAGAGAGCAAAGGGCTATTCATATCTGCCACGAGGCAGAGGTCGAGGGAAGAGACAGCAACAGGCAGCTCCTTCCCAGGAACAGAAGCCTTCCCCGGCTTCTACAAAAGCCTCAGCATGACGCTGGGGCTTCTCAAGCGGACTCGGGGACGGTGGGTGGTCGTCTCAAAAATTACAGCGCGCAGTGGGCTCACTCGCAGGTAGATCCCTGGATCCTGCAGATAATATCTCAGGGGTACAGGTTGGAATTAGAGACAGATCCACCTCGCCGTTTCCTGAAGTCTGCTTTACCAACGTCCCCCTCCGAAAGGGAGACGGTTTTGGAAGCCATTCACAAGCTGTACTCTCAGCAGGTGATAGTCAAGGTACCTCTTCTACAACAAGGGAAGGGGTATTATTCCACTCTTTTTGTGGTACCGAAGCCGGATGGCTCGGTAAGGCCTATTCTAAATCTGAAGTCCTTGAACCTGTACATAAAGAAGTTCAAGTTCAAGATGGAGTCACTCAGAGCAGTGATAGCGAACCTGGAAGAGGGGGACTTTATGGTATCCTTGGACATCAAGGATGCGTATCTCCACGTTCCAATTTACCCCTCACACCAGGGGTACCTCAGGTTCGTTGTACAAAACTGTCACTATCAGTTTCAGACGCTGCCGTTCGGATTGTCCATGGCACCTCGGGTCTTTACAAAGGTAATGGCCGAGATGATGATTCTTCTTCGAAGAAAAGGCATATTAATTATCCCATACTTGGACGATCTCCTAATAAGGGCAAGGTCCAGAGAACAGCTAGAGATGGGATTAGCACTGTCGCAAGAAGTGCTAAAACAGCACGGGTGGATTCTGAATATTCCAAAATCCCAGTTAATGCCGACAACTCGTCTGCTGTTCCTAGGGATGATTCTGGACACGGTTCAGAAAAAGGTTTTTCTCCCGGAGGAAAAAGCCAAGGAGTTATCCGAGCTTGTCAGGAACCTCCTAAAACCAGGAAAGGTGTCTGTACATCAATGCACAAGAGTCCTGGGAAAAATGGTGGCTTCTTACGAAGCAATTCCATTCGGCAGATTCCACGCAAGAATTTTCCAAAGGGATCTGTTGGACAAATGGTCAGGGTCGCATCTTCAGATGCACCTGCGGATAACCCTGTCTCCAAGGACAAGGGTGTCTCTTCTGTGGTGGTTGCAGAGTGCTCATCTATTGGAGGGCCGCAGATTCGGCATACAGGATTGGATCCTGGTGACCACGGACGCCAGCCTGAGAGGCTGGGGAGCAGTCACACAAGGAAGAAACTTCCAGGGAGTATGGACGAGCCTGGAAACGTCTCTTCACATAAACATTCTGGAACTAAGAGCAATATACAATGCTCTAAGCCAGGCAGAACCTCTGCTTCAGGGAAAACCGGTGTTGATCCAGTCGGACAACATCACGGCAGTCGCCCATGTGAACAGACAGGGCGGCACAAGAAGCAGGAGTGCAATGGCAGAAGCTGCAAAGATTCTTCGCTGGGCAGAGAATCATGTGATAGCACTGTCAGCAGTGTTCATCCCGGGAGTGGACAACTGGGAAGCAGACTTCCTCAGCAGACACGATCTTCACCCGGGAGAGTGGGGACTTCATCCAGAAGTCTTCCACTTGCTGGTAACCCGTTGGGAAAGACCAATGGTGGACATGATGGCGTCTCGCCTCAACAAAAAACTGGACAGGTATTGCGCCAGGTCAAGAGATCCGCAGGCAATAGCTGTGGACGCGCTGGTAACGCCTTGGGTGTACCAGTCGGTGTATGTGTTTCCTCCTCTGCCTCTCATACCAAAAGTATTGAAAATTATACGGCAAAGAGGCGTAAGGACGATACTAGTGGTTCCGGATTGGCCAAGAAGGACTTGGTACCCGGAACTTCAAGAGATGATCACGGAAGATCCGTGGCCTCTACCTCTAAGGAGGGACTTGCTTCAGCAGGGTCCCTGTCTGTTTCAAGACTTACCGCGGCTGCGTTTGACGGCATGGCGGTTGAACGCCGGATCCTAAAGGAAAAAGGCATGCCGGAAGAAGTCATTCCTACTTTGATTAAAGCAAGGAAGGAAGTAACCGTGCAACATTATCACCGAATTTGGCGAAAATATGTTGCGTGGTGCGAAGATCGGAGTGCTCCGACGGAGGAATTTCAACTGGGTCGATTCCTACATTTCCTGCAATCAGGATTGTCTATGGGTCTCAAATTGGGATCTATTAAGGTTCAAATTTCGGCCCTGTCGATTTTCTTTCAAAAAGAATTGGCTTCAGTCCCTGAAGTCCAGACCTTTGTTAAGGGAGTGCTACATATACAGCCTCCTGTGGTGCCTCCAGTGGCACCGTGGGATCTCAATGTGGTTTTGGACTTTCTAAAATCTCATTGGTTTGAACCACTAAAGAAGGTGGATTTGAAATATCTCACATGGAAAGTGACCATGCTTCTAGCCCTGGCTTCGGCCAGGAGAGTGTCAGAACTGGCAGCTTTATCTTACAAAAGCCCATATCTGATTTTCCATTCGGACAGGGCAGAACTGCGGACTCGTCCGCATTTTCTCCCTAAGGTGGTGTCAGCATTTCATCTGAACCAGCCTATTGTAGTGCCTGCGGCTACAAGTGACTTGGAGGACTCCAAGTTACTGGACGTTGTCAGAGCATTAAAAATATATATTGCAAGGACAGCTGGAGTCAGAAAATCTGACTCGTTGTTTATATTGTATGCACCCAACAAGATGGGTGCTCCTGCGTCTAAGCAGACGATTGCTCGTTGGATCTGTAGCACAATCCAACTTGCACATTCTGTGGCAGGCCTGCCACAGCCTAAATCTGTAAAGGCCCACTCCACAAGGAAGGTGGGCTCATCTTGGGCGGCTGCCCGAGGGGTCTCGGCATTACAACTTTGCCGAGCAGCTACGTGGTCAGGGGAGAACACGTTTGTAAAATTTTACAAATTTGATACTCTGGCTAAGGAGGACCTGGAGTTCTCTCATTCGGTGCTGCAGAGTCATCCGCACTCTCCCGCCCGTTTGGGAGCTTTGGTATAATCCCCATGGTCCTTTCAGGAACCCCAGCATCCACTAGGACGATAGAGAAAATAAGATTTTACTTACCGATAAATCTATTTCTCGGAGTCCGTAGTGGATGCTGGGCGCCCATCCCAAGTGCGGATTATCTGCAATAATTGTACATAGTTATTGTTAACTAATTCGGGTTATTGTTGAAGGAAGCCATCTTTCAGAGGCTCCGCTGTTATCATACTGTTAACTGGGTTTAGATCACAAGTTGTACGGTGTGATTGGTGTGGCTGGTATGAGTCTTACCCGGGATTCAAAATCCTCCCTTATTGTGTACGCTCGTCCGGGCACAGTACCTAACTGGAGTCTGGAGGAGGGTCATAGGGGGAGGAGCCAGTGCACACCACCTGATCTGGAAAAGTTTTACTTTTTGTGCCCTGTCTCCTGCGGAGCCGCTATTCCCCATGGTCCTTTCAGGAACCCCAGCATCCACTACGGACTCCGAGAAATAGATTTATCGGTAAGTAAAATCTTATTTTTTCCTGAATCAGATAAATTAAATGAAGTGTGTGATGATGCGTGGGTTCCCCCCGATAGAAAATTATGGGCGGTATACCCTTTCCCGCCAGAAGTTAGGGCGCGTTGGGAAACACCCCTTAGGGTGGATAAGGCGCTCACACGCTTATCAAAACAAGTGGCGGTACCGTCTATAGATAGGGCCGTTCTCAAGGAGCCAGCTGACAGGAGGCTGGAAAATATCATAAAAAGTATATACACACATACTGGTGTTATACTGCGACCAGCGATCGCCTCAGCCTGGATGTGCAGAGCTGGGGTGGCTTGGTCGGATTCCCTGACTAAAAATATTGATACCCTTGACAGGGACAGTATTTTATTGACTATAGAGCATTTAAAGGATGCATTTTCTATATATGCGAGATGCACAGAGGGATATTTGCACTCTGGCATCAAGAGTAAGTGCGATGTCCATATCTGCCAGAAGATGTTTATGGACACGACAGTGGTCAGGTGATGCAGATTCCATACAGGACCCCTGGATCCTACAAGTAGTATCCCAGGGGTACAGATTGGAATGTCGAGACGTTTCCCCTTCGCAGGCTCCTGAAGTCTGGTTTACCAAGGTCTCCCTCCGACAAGGAGGCAGTATGGGAAACAATTCACAAGCTGTATTCCCAGCAGGTGATAATCAAATTACCCCTCCTACAACTAGAAAAGGGGTATTATTCCACACTATATTGTGGTACTGAAGCCAGAAGGCTAGGTGAGACCTATTCTAAATCTAAAAAAATTTGAACACTTACAAAGGTTCAAATCAAGATGGAGTCACTCAGAGCAGTGATAACGAACCAGGAAGAAGGGGACTATATAGTGTCCCGAGACATCAGGGATGCTTACCTCCATGTCCCAAATTTGCCCTTCTCACTAAGGGTACCTCAGGTTCGTGGTACAGAACTGTCACTATCAGTTTCAGACGCTGCCGTTTGGATTGTCCACGGCACCCCGGGTCTTTACCAAGGTAATGGCCGAAATGATGATTCTTCTTCGAAGAAAAGGCGTCTTAATTATCCCTTACTTGGACGATCTCCTGATAAGGGCAAAGTCCAGGGAACAGTTGGAGGTCGGAGTAGCACTATCTCGGATACTGCTACAACAGCACGGGTGGATTCTAAATATTCCAAAATCGCAGCTGATCCCGACGACAAGTCTGCTGTGCCTAGGGATGATTCTGGACACAGTCCAGAAAAAGGTGTTTCTCCCGGAAGAGAAAGCCAGGGAGTTATCCGAGCTAGTCAGGAACCTCCTAAAATCAGTGCATCATTGCACAAGGGTCCTGGTAAAAATGGTGACTTCCTACGAAGCAATTCCATTCGGCAGATTTCACGCAAGAATTTTTCAGTGGGATCTGCTGGACAAATGGTCCGGATCGCATCTTCAGATGCATCAGCGGATAACCCTATATCCAAGGACAAGGGTGTCTCTCCTGTGGTGGTTACAGAGTGCTCATCTTCTAGAGGGCCGCAGATTCGGCATTCAGGATTGGATGCTGGTGACCACGGAGGCCAGCCCGAGAGGCTGGGGAGCAGTCACACAAGGAAAAAATTTCCAGGGAGTGTGATCAAGTCTGGAGACTTTTCTCCACATAAATATACTGGAGCGAAGGGTAAATTTATAATACTCTAAGCTTAGCAAGACCTCTGCTTCAAGGTCAGCCGGTATTGATCCAGTGGGAAAAACATCACGGCAGTCGCCCACGTAAATAGACAGGGCGGCACAAGAAGCAGGAGGGCAAATGGCAAAAACTGCAAGGACTTTTCGCTGGGCGGAAAATCATGTGATAGCACTGTCAGCAGTTTTTCATTCCGGGAATGGAAACTGGGAAGCAGACTTCCTCAGCAGGCACGACCTCCACCCGGCAGAGTGGAAACTTCATCGGGAAGTTTTCCACATGATTGTAAACCGTTGGGAAATACCAAAGGTGGACATGATGGCGTCCCGTCTGAACAAAAAACGGGACAGGTATTGCGCCAGGTTAAGAGACCCTCAGGCAATAGCTGTGGACGTTCTGGTAACACCGTGGATGTACCAGTCGGTGTATGTGTTCCATCCTCTGCTTTTCATACCTAAGGTACTGAGAATTATAAGACGTAGAGGAGTAAGAACTATACTCAGGGCTCCGGATTGGCCAAGAAGGACTTGGTACCCGGAAATTCAAGAGATGCTCACAGAGGACTTATGGCCTCTGCCGCTAAGAAGGGACTTGTTTCAGCAAGTACCATGTCTGTTCCAAGACTTACCGCAGCTGCGTTTGACGGCATGGCGGTGGAACGCCGGATCCTAAGGGAAAAAGGCATTCCGGAAGAGGTCATTCCTACCCTGGTCAAAGCCAGAAAGGAGGTGACCGCACAACATTATCACCACATGTGGCAAAAATATGTTGCGTGGTGTGAGGCCAGAAAGGCCCCACGAAGAAATTTCAACTCGGTCGATTCCTGCATTTCCTGCAAACAGGAGTGTCTATGGGCCTCAAATTGGGGTCCATTAAGGTTCAAATTTCGGCCCTGTCGATTTTCTTCCAGAAAGAAGTGGCTTCAGTTCCTGAAGTCCAGAAGTTTGTCAAGGGAGTATTGCATATACAACCCCCTTTTGTGCCTCCATTGTCACTGTGGGATCTCAACGTAGTTCTGGGATTCCTCAAATCACATTGGTTTAAAACCAGTCAAATCTGTGGATTTGAAGCATCTCACATGAAAAGTGACCATGCTCTTGGCCCTGGCCTGGACCAGGCGAGTGTCAAATTGGTGGTTTTTTTCTCAAAAAAGCCCATATCTGTTTGTCCATTTGGACAGGGCAGAGCTGCGGACTCGTCCCCAGTTCTCTCCCTAAGGTGGTGTCAGTGTTTCACCTGAACCAGCTTATTTTGGTGCCTTGCGCCTACTAGGGACTTGGAGGACTCCAGGTTGCTAGATGTTGTCAGGGCCCTGTAAATATAGGTTCCAGGACGGCTGGAGTCAGGAAAACTGACTTGCTGTTATCCTGTATGCACCCAACAAACTGGGTGCTCTTGCTTCTAAGCAAACTATTGCTAGTTGGATGTGTAATACAATTCAGCTTGCACATTCTGTGGCAGGCCTGCCACAGCCAAAATATGTAAATGCCCATTCCACAAGGAAGGTGGGCTCATCTTGGGCGGCTGCCCGAGGGGTCTCGGCTTTACAACTTTGCCGAGCGGCTATTTAGTCAGGGGCAAACACGTTGGTAAAATCCTACAAATTTGATACCCTGGCTAAGGAGGACCTGGAGTTCTCTCATTCGGTGCTGCAGAGTCATCCGCACTCTCCCGCCCGTTTGGGAGCTTTGGTATTATCCCCATGGTCCTTTCAGGAACCCCAGCATCCACTAGGACGATAGAGAAAATAAGAATTTACTTACCGATAATTCTATTTCTCGGAGTCCGTAGTGGATGCTGGGCGCCCATCCCAAGTGCGGATTATCTGCAATACTTGTACATAGTTACAAAAATCGGGTTATTATTGTTGTGAGCCATCTTTTCAGAGGCTCCGCTGTTATCATACTGTTAACTGGGTTCAGATCACAGGTTGTACAGTGTGATTGGTGTGGCTGGTATGAGTCTTACCCGGGATTCAAAATCCTTCCTTATTGTGTACGCTCGTCCGGGCACAGTATCCTAACTGAGGCTTGGAGGAGGGTCATAGGGGGAGGAGCCAGTGCACACCACCTGATCCTAAAGCTTTACTTTTTGTGCCCTGTCTCCTGCGGAGCCGCTATTCCCCATGGTCCACGGACTCAGAGAAATAGAATTATCGGTAAGTAAATTCTTATTTTAACTTACAACTGTATTTCTCTTACGTCCTAGAGGATACTGGGGTCCACATTAGTACCACGGGGTATAGACTGGTCCACTAGGAGCCATGGGCACTTTAAGAAATCAATAGTGTGGACTGGCTCCTCCCTCTATGCCCCTCCTACCAGACTCAGTTTAGAAAATGTGCACGGAGGAGCCGGTCACGCTTTGGAGAGCTCGCTGTTTGGCAACAGCCTTACTGAGTCGTGGGACTTGGGGGGGAGAACGGCCCAACTTCCTTAGAGTTAATGGTCCCGTTTCTCTGCTGACAGGACACTGAGTTCCCGAGGGAGCTATTCACAAGCCACACCACGGCGCAACATACCCTCCCGCAGCACGGCCGCCACCCCCTAACAGCCAGAAGATGAGTGGTAAGTACAACGCCGGCGTCCCAGTTAGCGGGTCGCCGGTGGGAATGGCGGCACAAGGGCTGGAGCGCAGCTCTGACTGCAGGCTGCGCTTCAGGGGGCTCAGACAGACACGCTGGCGGAGTGTCCTGCTGTGAGGGGCGTGCTGAGCCTCCGCTGATGCCCACACTGGCCACAACGTACTAAAGGGTTTTAATTCTTGGTTAGACATTTTTTACCTCAGGGCCAGTATAAAAAATGCGGGAAGCTGCGCACCAACTTAATAGAGAGTTAATGGTTCTCTATTCTGCTGACAGGACACTGAGGGAACTGATCGCAAGCCCACGAGGTGACTGCTCACTCCCGCAGCACGGCCGCACCCCCTAACAGATCCAGAAGATTGAAGAGTAGCGAGTACAGCGCCGGCGTCCCGGTTAGCGGGTCGCCTGCGGGTATGGCGGCACAAGAGTGGGAGCACAGCTCTGACAGGCTGCGCTCCAGGAAGGCTCAGCAACATACACTGTATGTAGGCGCTGTTGAGGGGCGTCCTGAGCCAGCGCAAATAAACCCTACACTGGTCACGCAGCTAACACGGGCTAATCCCACTGTTAACACTAATACCTCAGGCCAGTATAAATAACAAACTGCGGGAAGCCGTGCGCCATGGCAGGGGAGCGGATCCAGCAGCTCACCAGCGCCATTTTCTCCCTGCAGATCTCCACACAAGACGCTGACAGGGAAGCACTGTCCCTCCACATAGCTCCAGCACCTCTGCGGTACCAGGGGGTTATAGATTAGGGGGGTAGAATATTATTACTAACGACCCAGTTCAGGATAGTTAGTCAGCGCCGGACTGTTATCATAATAACAGCCTGATAGGGCGCGGTGTGGCTGGTTCCTCAATTCTGTGACTCTCTGAAGGTACTCTGGGGAAAACTGTCTCTGACATTTTCGTGTGTGTAAGTGTGTGTATCTCACATTACCACGTCTAAGGACTCTGGTGGTCATTCCGAGTGGTTCGCTCTGTAATTTTCTTCGCATCGCAGCGATTTTCCGCTAATTGCGCATGCGCAATGTTCGCACTGCGACTGCGCCAAGTAAATTTGCTAAGAAGTTTGGTATTTTACTCACGGCATTACAAGGTTTTTTCTTCGTTCTGGTGATCGTAATATGATTGACAGGAAGTGGGTGTTTCTGGGCGGAAACTGGCCGTTTTATGGGTGTGTGTGAAAAAACGCTGCCGTTTCTGGGAAAAATGCGGGAGTGGCTGGAGAAACGGGGGAGTGTCTGGGCGAACGCTGGGTGTGTTTGTGACGTCAAACCAGGAACGAAACTGACTGAACTGATCGCAGTGTAGGAGTAGGTCTGGAGCTACTCAGAAACTGCAAAGAAATTTCTATTCGCAATTTTGAGAATCTTTCGTTTGCAATTTTGCTAAGCTAAGATTCACTCCCAGTAGGCGGCGGCTTAGCGTGTGCAATGCTGCTAAAAGCAGCTTGCGAGCGAACAACTCGGAATGAGGGCCTCTGTGTCCTGTGCTGCAGAGTGTTTATCTTCTCCTGAGGAGTCTATTCCATGTACTCAAGACTGCAATATACTTCCTCAGCCTTCTGGATCCGAACCCCCATGGGTGGATTCTTTAAGGGGAATGATGTCCCAGATTTCAACAATGATGTCACATACTGAGAAGGAAACGCAGTTGTTCAAAAAAATCTGTGGAGGATATGATGTATTCAGCTCCCACTGCTTCGTCTAAGACCCCCCCCCCCCCATACCCACAGAAACGTACACTTGCCCAAATAATGCAAGCTGATACTAACTCTGATACAGGTGACGGTGAGGGGAATATGCGGGGGGAGTGATGCATCCCTTGCTAAAGGGGTGCAATTAATGATTGAAGCCATTAGGGATGTTTTGTATATTACTGAGAAGGTACCTGAGCAGGAAGAGGAAACTTTCTCTAACGTCCTAGTGGATGCTGGGACTCCGTCAGGACCATGGGGAATAGCGGGCTCCGCAGGAGACAGGGCACATCTAAATAAAGCTTTTAGGATCACATGGTGCGTACTGGCTCCTCCCCCTATGACCCTCCTCCAAGCCTCAGTTAGGTTTTTGTGCCCGTCCGAGAAGGGTGCAATCTAGGTGGCTCTCCTAAAGAGCTGCTTAGAAAAAGTTTTTTTAGGTTTAAATCTCAGTGAATCCTGCTGGCAACAGGATCACTGCATCGAGGGACTTAGGGGAGAGATTTCCAACTCACCTGCGTGCAGGATGGATTGGAGTCTTAGGCTACTGGACACTTAGCTCCAGAGGGAGTCGGAACACAGGTCCTCCTGGGGTTCGTCCCGGAGCCGCGCCGCCGATCCCCCTTACAGACGCTGAAGACGGAGGTCCGGAAAGCAGGCGGCAGAAGACTCCTCAGTCTTCATGAAGGTAGCGCACAGCACTGCAGCTGTGCGCCATTGTTGCTACACGTCTCACTGATTCAGTCACGGAGGGTGCAGGGCGCTGCTGGGGGCGCCCTGGGCAGCAATATTAAATACCTTTAGTGGCAAAATAAATACATCACATATAGCCATTAAGGCTATATGTATGTATTTAACCCAGGCCAGTTTTCTTAAAACCCGGGAGAAAAGCCCGCCGAAAAAGGGGCGGAGCTTATTCTCCTCAGCACTCAGCGCCATTTTCCTGCTCAGCTCCGCTGGTGAGGAAGGCTCCCAGGACTCTCCCCTGCACTGCACTACAGAAACAGGGTAACAAAGAGAAGGGGGGCATAATTTGGCGATATTGATATATTAAAAGCGCTTATATCAAAAACAACACCTTCTAGGGTTGTTTATATACATTTATAGCGCTTTTGGTGTGTGCTGGCAAACTCTCCCTCTGTCTCCCCAAAGGGCTAAGAGGGTCCTGTCTTCGATTAGAGCATTCCCTGTGTGGCTGCTGTGTGTCGGTACGTGTGTGTCGACATGTATGAGGACGATGTTGGTGTGGAGGCAGAGCAATTGCCGGTAATGGTGATGTCACCCCCTAGGGAGTCGACACCGGAATGGATGGCTTTAGTTATGGAATTACGTGATAATGTTAGCACATTACAAAAGTCAGTTGACGAAATGAGACGGCCGGAAAACCAGTTAGTACCGGCTCAGGCGTCTCAGACACCGTCAGGGGCTGTAAAACGTCCCTTACCTCAGTCAGTCGACACGGGTACCGACACAGATGAATCTAGTGTCGACGGTGAAGAAACAAACGTATTTTCCAATAGGGCCACACGTTATATGATCACGGCAATGAAGGAGGCTTTGCAGATCTCTGATACTGCTGGTACCTCAAAAAGGGGTATTATGTGGGGGGTGAAAAAACTACCTGTAGCTTTTCCAGAATCAGAGGAATTGAATGACGTGTGTGACGAAGCGTGGGTTAACCCAGATAGAAAACTGCTAATTTCCAAGAAGTTATTGGCATTATACCCTTTCCCACCAGAGGTTAGGGCGCGCTGGGAAACACCCCCTAGGGTGGATAAGGCGCTCACACGTTTATCAAAGCAAGTGGCGTTGCCGTCTCCTGATACGGCCGCCCTCAAGGATCCAGCAGATAGGAGGCTGGAAACTACACTGAAGAGTATATACACACATACTGGTGTTATACTGCGACAGGCAGTAGCCTCAGCCTGGATGTGCAGTGCTGGGGTAGTGTGGTTGGATTCTCTGACTGAAAATATTGATACCCTGGATAGGGACAGTATTTTATTGACTCTAGAGCAATTAAAGGATGCTTTTCTTTATATGCGAGATGCTCAGAGGGATATTTGTACTCTAGCATCAAGAGTAAGCGCGATGTCCATATCTGCCAGAAGAAGTTTATGGACGCGACAGTGGTCAGGTGATGCGGATTCCAAAAGGCATATGGAAGTATTGCCATATAAAGGAGAGGAATTATTTGGGGTCGGTCTTTCGGACCTGGTGGCCACGGCAACTGCCGGCAAATCCACTTTTTTACCTCAGACCCCCTCCCAACAGAAAAAGACACCGTCTTTTCAGCCGCAGTCCTTTCGCTCCTATAAAAACAAGCGACCAAAAGGACAGTCTTATCTGCCGCGAGGCAGAGGAAAGGGTAAGAGAGGGCAGCAAGCAGCCCCTGCCCAGGACCAGAAGCCCGCCCCGGGTTCTACAAAGCCATCAGCATGACGCTGGGGCTTTACAAGCGGACTCAGGAGCGGTGGGGGGTCGACTCAAGATTTTCAGCAATCAGTGGGCTCGCTCACAAGTGGACCCATGGATCCTGCAGATAATATCTCAGGGTTACATGTTGGAGTTCGAAAGGTCTCCCCCTCGCCGGTTCCTAAAGTCTGCTTTACCAACGTCTCCCTCAGAAAGGACGTCGGTTTTGGAAGCCATTCACAAGCTGTATTCTCAGCAGGTGATAGTCAAGGTACCCCTCCTACAACAGGGAAAGGGGTATTATTCCACACTATTTGTGGTACCGAAGCCGGACGGTTCGGTAAGACCTATTCTAAACCTGAAATCCTTGAACCTGTACATACAGAAATTCAAGTTCAAGATGGAGTCACTCAGAGCAGTGATAGCGAATCTGGAAGAAGGGGACTTCATGGTGTCCCTGGACATAAAAGATGCTTATCTGCATGTCCCAATTTACCCCTCACACCAAGGGTATCTCAGGTTCGTGATACAAGACTGTCATTATCAGTTTCAAACGCTGCCGTTTGGTTTGTCCACGGCCCCTCGGGTCTTTACCAAGGTAATGACCGAAATGATGGTTCTTCTACGAAGAAAAGGCGTATTAATTATCCCTTACTTGGACGATCTCCTGATAAGGGCAAAGTCCAGAGAACAGCTGGAAGTCGGTGTAGCACTAACCCAGGTAGTGCTTCAGCAACACGGGTGGATTCTGAATCTTCCAAAATCTCAATTGACCCCGACAACTCGTCTGCTGTTCCTGGGAATGATTCTGGACACGGTTCAGAAAAAGGTGTTTCTCCCGGAGGAGAAAGCAAGGGAGTTATCCGAACTTGTCAGGAACCTCCTAAAACCAGGAACTGTGTCAGTACATCAATGCACAAGAGTCCTGGGAAAGATGGTGGCTTCTTACGAAGCGATTCCATTCGGCAGATTCCATGCACGGACATTTCAGTGGGATCTGCTGGACAAATGGTCCGGATCGCATCTGCACATGCATCAGCGGATAACACTGTCACCAAGAACAAGGTTGTCTCTCCTGTGGTGGTTGCAGAGTGCCCATCTGTTAGAGGGCCGCAGATTCGGCATACAGGACTGGGTCCTGGTGACTACGGATGCCAGCCTACGAGGCTGGGGAGCAGTCACACAGGGAAGAAACTTCCAGGGCGTGTGGTCAAACCTGGAGACGTCCCTTCACATAAATATACTGGAGCTAAGAGCGATCTACAATGCTCTAAGCCTGGCAAAATCGCTGCTTCAGGGTCAGCCGGTGTTGATCCAGTCGGACAACATCACGGCAGTCGCCCACGTAAACCGACAAGGCGGCACGAGAAGCAGAAGAGCAATGACAGAAGCTGCAAGGATTCTGCGCTGGGCGGAGAATCATGTCATAGCACTGTCAGCAGTGTTCATCCCGGGAGTGGACAACTGGGAAGCAGACTTCCTCAGCAGACACGACCTTCACCCGGGAGAGTGGGGACTTCATCCAGAAGTCTTCCACATGATTGTGAACCGTTGGGAAAGACCAAAGGTGGACATGATGGCGTCTCGCCTCAACAAAAAATTGGACAGATATTGCGCCAGGTCAAGAGACCCTCAGGCAATAGCTGTGGACGCTCTGGTAACACCGTGGGTGTACCAGTCAGTGTATGTGTTCCCTCCTCTGCCTCTCATACCAAAGGTACTGAGAATTATACGGAAAAGAGGAGTAAGAACAATACTGGTGGCTCCGGACTGGCCAAGAAGAACTTGGTATCCGGAACTTCAAGAGATGCTCACGGAGGATCCGTGGCCTCTACCTCTAAGAAGGGATCTGCTTCAGCAGGGACCTTGTATGTTCCAAGACTTACCGCGTCTGCGTTTGACGGCATGGCGGTTGAACGCCGGATTTTAAAAGAAAAGGGCATTCCAGAGGAAGTTATTCCTACCTTGATTAAGGCTAGAAAGGAAGTGACTGTACAACATTATCACCGCATTTGGCGAAAATATGTTGCGTGGTGTGAGGCCAAGAAGGCTCCAACGGAAGAATTTCAATTGGGTCGATTCTTACATTTCCTGCAAGCAGGATTGTCTATGGGCCTAAAATTGGGGTCCATTAAAGTTCAAATTTCGGCCTTATCAATCTTCTTCCAGAAGGAATTGGCATCAGTGCCTGAAGTACAAACTTTTGTCAAAGGTGTACTACATATACAACCCCCAATAGTGCCTCCAGTGGCACCGTGGGATTTGAACGTAGTTTTGAATTTTCTCAAATCTCATTGGTTTGAGCCTCTAAAATCGGTAGATTTAAAATACCTTACATGGAAGGTAACCATGCTATTGGCCCTGGCTTCAGCCAGGAGAGTTTCAGAGTTGGCGGCTTTATCATACAAAAGCCCATATCTGATTTTCCATTCGGACAGGGCAGAACTGCGGACACGTCCTCATTTTCTCCCTAAGGTGGTTTCGGCTTTTCACTTGAACCAGCCTATTGTGGTGCCTGCGGCTACTAGCAACTTGGAGGACTCCAAGTTACTGGACGTTGTCAGAGCATTAAAAATATATATTTCAAGGACAGCTGGAGTCAGAAAATCTGACTCGTTGTTTATATTGTATGCACCCAACAAGATGGGTGCTCCTGCGTCTAAACAGACGATTGCACGTTGGATCTGTAGCACAATCCAACTTGCACATTCTGTGGCAGGCCTGCCACAGCCTAAATCTGTAAAGGCCCACTCCACAAGGAAAGTGGGCTCATCTTGGGCGGCTGCCCGAGGGGTCTCGGCATTACAACTTTGCCGAGCAGCTACGTGGTCAGGGGAGAACACGTTTGTAAAATTTTACAAATTTGATACTCTGGCTAAGGAGGACCTGGAGTTCTCTCATTCGGTGCTGCAGAGTCATCCGCACTCTCCCGCCCGTTTGGGAGCTTTGGTATAATCCCCATGGTCCTGACGGAGTCCCAGCATCCACTAGGACGTTAGAGAAAATAAGAATTTACTTACCGATAATTCTATTTCTCATAGTCCGTAGTGGATGCTGGGCGCCCATCCCAAGTGCGGATTGTCTGCAATACTTGTACATAGTTATTGTTACAAAGATCGGGTTATTACTATTGTTGTGAGCCATCTTTTCAGAGGCTACTTCGTTTTTTGTTATCATACTGTTAACTGGGTTCAGATCACAAGTTGTACGGTGTGATTGGTGTGGCTGGTATGAGTCTTACCCGGGATTCAAGATCCTTCCTTATTGTGTACGCTCGTCCGGGCACAGTACCTAACTGAGGCTTGGAGGAGGGTCATAGGGGGAGGAGCCAGTACGCACCATGTGATCCTAAAAGCTTTATTTAGATGTGCCCTGTCTCCTGCGGAGCCCGCTATTCCCCATGGTCCTGACGGAGTCCCAGCATCCACTACGGACTATGAGAAATAGAATTATCGGTAAGTAAATTCTTATTTATTTTACCATAAATAAGAAATCCTCGCTTACCGTCCCTGCTTCTAAGGAGTTAAACTCCTTGTTTGAAAAATCCTGGGAAAACCCAGAGAAAAAAACTCCAGATCCCTAAAATAATTCTCATTGCTTTCCCTTTCCCTGAGGACAGAAAGAAGTGGGAAAACCCACCTATAGTGGACGCTTCTGTATCTCGGTTGTCAGAAAGGTTGTTTTACCTGTCCCTGGCTCAACCTCCTTAAAAGAGCCAGCTCATCGTAAGATTGAGACTACGCTCAAATCACTATACACTACTATCAGTGTGGCTTTGAGAGCCACTATTGCTTGGGCGTGGATTTCTAGAGCCATAGTAAAGTGGTCAGGCACATTACTAGAGGACTTAGATCAGTGATGGCTAACCTTGACACTCCAGCTGTTGTTGAACTACACATCCCAGCATGCCCTGCATCAGTTTTAGCATGGCCAAATAGCAAAACTGTAGCAGGGCATGCTGGGATGTGTAGTTCAACAACAGCTGGAGTGTCAAGGATAGCCATCACTGACTTAGATACTATGGATAGGAGTGACATTGACTTGTTTTTACGTCACATACAGGATTCTGCAGGTTTCATGGTGGAGGCTATGAAGGACATTGGCCTGCTTAATGCAAGGGCTACATCCATGGCAGTCTCGGCACGCAGAGGACTCTGGCTATGCTAATGGACTGCGGATGCAGAATCAAAGAAAAGTGTGTAGAGCCTATCCTTCACAGGTCAGGCCCTGTTTGGGGACGCACTGGATGCGTGGATATCCACGGCAACTGCAGATAAGTCGACCTTTCTTCCCTCCGCAGCTGCATCAGCTAGGAAATCTTATCCTACGCCTACACTGCAGGCCTTTTGGACTGCAGGCCTTTCCCTGACCTCCTTCTTTAGAGGAGGTCAGGGAAAATCCAGGAAACCTGCACCAACAGGTTCCCAGGAACAGAAACCAGGTTCTGCTTCCTCAAAATCTTCAGCATGGCGGTGGACCTCCCAGCCTGGAGATTGGGCAGGTGGGGGCGAGACTAAAAAATTTCATTCACTTCTGGGCGTCATCATGCCTAGACCCCTGGGTAAAAGATATTTTTGCCCAGGGCTACAGACTGGAATTTCAGGAACTCCCACCTCACAGATTCTTCAAATCAGGCTTACCAGCTACTCAAGCCTGTTTGTGGTACCGAAACCGGACGGTTCGGTAAGACCAATATTGAACCTAAAGTAATTGAACCCCTACTTGAGGGTATTCAAATTCAAGATGGAGTCTCTGAGAGTGGTGATCTCAGGTCTGGAGGAAGGGAAATTCCTAGTTTCCCTGGATATCAAGGATGCGTGTCTTCACATTCCGATCTGGCCGCCTCACCACACTTATCTCAGATTTATCCTGCAGGACTGTCACTATCCGTTCCAGACAATGCCATTTGGCCTCTCCACGGTGCCGAGGGTGTTCATCAAGGTCATGGCAGAGATGATGCTCCTCCTCCGCATGCAAGGAGTGAACATAATTCCATATCTGGACGATCTACTGATAAAAACATCTTCCACGGAGAGGCTGTAACTCCAAGCTCATGGATGGATCCTGAACCTTCCAAAGTCACATTTGGAGCCGACAAGGAGACTGCCCTTCCTGGGGATGATTCTCGACACGGAAGTGCAGAAGGTGTTTCTACCGGTGGAGAAAGCGTTGGTGATCCAATCAATGGTCCGAGATGTCCTGAAGCCAGCCCGGGTATCGGTTTATCAGTGCATTCGCCTTCTGGGAAAGATGGTAGCCAACTAGGAGGCTCTGCAGTACGGAAGATTCCATGCCAGGTTCATCCAGCTGGTTCTCCTGGACAAGTGGTCGGGATCACATCTTCACATGCACCAGTGGATACGCCTGTCGCCAAAAGCCAGAATTTCACTCCTCTGGTGGCTGCAAACTTCTCACCTACTCGAGGGCCACAGGTTCGGGATTCAGAATTGGATCCTTCTAGCCACGGATGCAAGTTTCAGAGGTTGGGGAGCAGTCACCCAAGAGGAAAGCTTCTAGGGAAAGTGGTCAAGTCTGGAATCCATCCTTCCAATAAACATTCTGGAACTCAGGACCATATGCCCTTCTGCAAGATCAGGCTATTCAGGTTCAGTCGGACAATGTCACGGCAGTGTCCTACATAAACAGATAGGGCAGAACAAAGACCAGAGCTGCAATGTCAGAGGTAACAAGAATCCTCCTCTGGGCAGAAAGGCACGCGGTGGCGCTGTCGCCGATCTTCATCCCGGGAGTGGGCAACTGGGAAGCAGACTTCCTCAGCAGACACGATCTCCATCCAGGAGAATGGGGCCTCAACCCGGAGGTATTTGCAGAGGTAATAAGCCGATGGCGTGTGCCTCAGATAGACATGATGGCCTCTCGCCTCAACAAGAAGCTTCAGAGGTCCTGTTCCAGGTCAAGAGACACACAAGCAGTGGCTGTAGATGCCCTGGTAACCCCGTGGGTGTTCCAGTCAGTGTATGTGTTCCCTCCGCTTCCACTCATCCCAAGGATTCTCAAACTAATAAAAAGAACAAGAGTTCAGGCGATCCTCATTGCTCCGGACTGGCCAAGAAGGGCTTGGTACACGGATTTACTGTTGGAGGATCCGAGGCCTCTTCCTCTTCGCGAGGACCTTCTGCTACAGGGGGCCGTTCGCCTATCAAGACTTACCATGGCTACTTTTGACGGCATGGAGGTTGAACGCCAGCTCTTAGCTCGGAAGGGCATTCCGAACAAAGTCATTCCTACTCTGATACAAGCTATGAAGGGAGTAACGTCTAAGCATTAACATCGAATTTGGAAAAAGTATGTGTCTTGGTGTGAAATCAAGAAGTTTCCTACGGTGGAGTTTCAACTGGTTCGGTTTCTCCTCTTTCTGCAAGCAGGTGTGGATGTGGGCCTATGCTATCTGCAAGCAGATGTGGAAGTGGGCCTATGCTTGGGATCCATAAAGGTTCAGATTTCGGCCTTGTCCATTATCTTCCAGAAACAATTGGCTGCTCTCTCTGAGGTATAGACATTCTTATAAGGAGTTCTGCACATCCAACCACCCTTTGTGCCTCCTACGGCACCTGAGATCTTAATGTGGTGCTGCAGTTCGTGCAATCGGATTGGTTTGAACCTTTACAGGAGGTGGACATAAAGTTTCTTACTTGGAAGGCGGTCATACTGTTGGCATTGGCATCTGCAAGACGTGTGTCAGAATTGGGGGCATTGTCACACAAGAGCCCCTACTTGATTTTCCATGAGGATAGAGCGGAGCCCAGAACGCGTTAGAAATTTATTCCAAAGGTTGTGTCGGCCTTTCATATCAACCAACCTATTGTGGTGCCAGTGGCTACTGACACCTCAATTTCCTCAAAGTCCTTGGATGTTGTGCGGGCTTTGAAAATATATGTGAAGAGAACTTCTCGTCACAGGAAGTCGGACGCACTATTTGTCCTTTATGATCTCAACAAGGTTGGGTGTCCTGCTTCTAAGCAGACAATTTCTCACTGGATCAGGTTCACTATCCAGCATGCTTATTCTACGGCAGGCTTGCCGTGTCCAAAATCTGTTAAGGCCCACTCTACTCGTAAAGTGGGTTCTTCCTGGGCGGCTGCTCGGGGTGTCTCGGCTCTTCAGCTTTGCCGAGCAGCTACTTGGTCAGGGTCGAACACGTTTGCTAAGTTCTACAAGTTCGATACTTTGGCCGCTGAGGACCTTAAGTTTGGTCAATCTGTTCTGCAGGAACCTCAGCACTCTCCCTCCCGTACTGGGAGCTTTAGTACATCCCCATGGTACTAAATGGAACCCCAGCATCCTCTAGGACGTAAGAGAAAATAGGATTTTATATACCTACCGGTAAATCCTTTTCTCGTAGTCCATAGAGGATGCTGGGTGACCGCCCAGTGCTTCGTATTCCTGCATTGTTACTTTGTTAAGTATTGGTAGTTCAGTCATTGCTGAATCGTTTCAAGTTGGTTAGCTTGGCTCTCCTTTTGTTAAGTTTGAGCTGGTGTGAATCTCACCACTATCTGTGTATTTCCTTCTCTCGAAGTATGTCCATCTCCTTGAGCACAGTTTCTAGACTGAATCTGGTAGGAGGGGCATAGTGGGAGGAGCCAGCCTACACTATTAAACTCTTAAAGTGCCCATGGCTCCTAGTGGACCCGTCTATACTCCATGGTACTAATGTGGACCTCAGCATCCTCTACGGACTACGAGAAAAGGATGTACGGGTAGGTATATAAAATCCTATTTTTACCTGCAGCTCGTTCCTAGTCCTATACATCTGTTCTTCCTCTGTATGATGCTTTTCCAAAGTGTCTGACTATACAAGGGGTGTATAATACGCTTCCAGATGCAAAAAAAAGTATTTTATTTACAAAGTGAACATTTACATTTTTTTTTTTTTTAAGTATTTGTCAGAGGAGTCTCTGCAATGTTACATGCACTCAAACCACTTGGTGAAGCAGCCTGGACATTTCACAAGAACTTTAGTCAGAGATTACAGTTCACAACCACTCAGATTGTGTCTAGTCTACCTGTGCACAGTAGCGGATCTTGCCACGGGCAAGCAGGACTTTTGCCCGGGGCGGCGCCATCCGGTGGGCGCCGCATCATTTCAAGATCCGCTACTGCTGTGCCCCTCGCTGCCCGCTCTGTCCCCCGCTGTGAAGGGAACTAGACGCTACGCGTCTAGTTTCCCTTTGTGGAGAGAACCTTTGCTGTGCGGTGCGTGATGTCATCGCGCACCGCACAGCATTGTGGAACTGACACAGACGCTAGGGGTCATAATTGACCTCTAGTGTCTGTCTATGCCAGATCCGAGGAGAGGAGCGGCACCGGCGGAGGTCTGCAGCGGGGATAGTAAGTATTCATTTTTTTTTCTTTTTCAGCGGCGCTACTCTACTGTACAGGGCGCGTAACTGACCATGCCCCCTGTATGAAGCTACGCCCCTATTTCCTGCCCGGGGGCGCCAAAAAGGCAAGAACCGGCCTTGCCTGTGCACTGCACATCTGGAAATGTATGGCACAGCCCTTGGATTTAGGAGCAATTGTACTGTGGGGACTGATTCAGGGTTTACGCGGCTCACTCCTGGTGTCATTTCTGTCACATTCTAATATAGGGCCTTTATTCAGCTTTCTTAGCAAACCAAAAAAGCACACTAATAGGCAAAACCATGCAGCACTGCAGGTAACAGGGGTGTGGCTAAAAGACGCACATAGAGGTTGCACCTCTTGGGGGTGTCACGGGCGTATCGCTGAAAGCAGCTGCGTACAAAGCCACTCAGACAAGAGAGAGGCCATACTTGAAGGATAATCTGCACCTGCCATAGGGCCTTATTCAGGTTTGTTAGCAAAACAAAAAAAGTTAGCATTTGGGAAAAACCTTGCTGCACTGCAGGGGGGGCAGATGTAACGTGCAGAGAGAGCTAGATTTGGGTGGGGTGTATTCAAACTGAAATCTAAATTGCAGTGCAACAATAAAGCAGCCAGTATTTACCCTGCACAGAAACAATATAACCCACCCAAATTTAACTCTCTCTGCACATGTTATATCTGCCCCACCTGCACTGCACATGGTTTTGCCCAACTGCTAACAAACCTGAATAAGCCCCATAGTCCGACAAATCTGAAGGAACTGAACGTATGCAGAACACACTTTATGCCAGAGGTTCTCAAACTCGGTCCTCGGGGGCCCACACAGTGCATGTTTTGCAGGTAACCCAGCAGGTCCACAGGTGTATTAATTACTCACTAACACATTTTAAAAGGTCCACAGGTGGAGCTAATTATTTCACTTGCGATTCTGTGAGGAGACCTGCAAAACATGCACTGTGTGGGCCCCCGAGGACAGAGTTTGAGAACCTCTGCTTTATGCCATAAATACACCATTTACTATATTGACTTATTTGGGGTACCCTTCAGGTATTCTAGCATATGTGTACGTTTACTATTATGTAAAACTTATTTTGAATTGCATAACTTTTTTTTTTTTAACTATATATAACAAAAATCAGTCAATATAGCCAATATTAAAATCTGTTTACAGACGATGCTGTTAAAAAAATAATAAATATATTTTTATAAAATGGATTTGTCCCTGAAAAGGTTAATAAATAACCTAATAATAAATAATAATAATTAATAAATAAATAAATAAATAATGAATAGAATTATCGGTAAGTAAATTCTTATTTTCTCTGACGTCCTAGTGGATGCTGGGAACTCCGTAAGGACCATGGGGATTATACCAAAGCTTCCAAATGGGCGGGAGAGTGCGGATGACTCTGCAGCACCGAATGAGAGAACTCCAGGTCCTCCTCAGCCAGGGTATCAAATTTGTAGAATTTTGCAAACGTGTTTGCCCCTGACCAAGTAGCTGCTCGGCAAAGTTGTAAAGCCGAGACCCCTCGGGCAGCCGCCCAAGATGAGCCCACCTTCCTTGTGGAATGGGCTTTTACAGATTTAGGCTGCGGTAGTCCCACCGCAGAATGCGCCAGCTAAATAGTGCTACAAATCCAGCGCGCGATAGTCTGCTTAGAAGCAGGAGCACCCAGTTTGTTGGGTGCATACCGGATAAACAGCGAGTCAGTTTTCCTGACTCCAGCCGTCCTGGAAACATAAATTTTCAGGGCCCTGACTACGTCCAGTAACTTGGAATCCTCCAAGTTCCCAGCAGCCGCAGGCACCACAATAGGCTGGTTCAAGTGAAACGCTGATACCACCTTCGGGAGAAACTGAGGACGAGTCCTCAATTCTGCCCTATCCATATGGAAAATCAGATAAGGGCTTTTATAGGACAAAGCCGCCAATTCTGACACACGCCTGGCCGAAGCCAAGGCCAACAGCATGACCACTTTCCACGTGAGATATTTCACATCCACAGTCTTAAGTGGTTCAAACCAATGTGATTTCAGGAACTCCAAAACCACATTGAGATCCCAAGGTGCCACTGGGGGCACAAAAGGAGGCTGAATATGCAGAACTCCCTTGACAAAAGTCTGAACTTCAGGCAGGGAAGCCAGTTCTTTCTGGAAGAAAATCGACAGGGCCGAAATCTGGACCTTAATGGACCCCAATTTGAGGCCCAACGTCACCCCTGCTTGTAGGAAATGCAGGAATCGCCCCAGTTAAAATTCCTCCGTTGGGGCCTTCCTGGCCTCACACCAAGCAACATATTTTCGCCAATGCGGTGATAATGTTTTGCGGTGACATCCTTCCTGGCTTTGATCAGGGTAGGGATGACTTCCTCCGGAATGCCCTTTTCCTTCAGGATCCGGTGTTCAACCGCCATGCCGTCAAACGCAGCCGCGGTAAGTCTTGGAACAGACAGGGCCCCTGATGCAGCAGGTCCTGTCTGAGCGGCAGAGGCCAAGGGTCCTCTGAAAGCATCTCTTGAAGTTCCGGGTACCAAGCTCTTCTTGGCCAATCCGGAACCACGAGTATAGTTTTCACTCCTCGCCTTCGTATTACCTTGGGAATGAGAGGCAGAGGAGGAAACACATAAACCGACTGGTACACCCACGGTGTTACTAGAGCGTCCACAACGATCGCCTGAGGGTCCCTTGACCTGGCGCAATTCCACCTGTGGTCTTTCCCACCGGTTTACCAGTATTTGGAAGACTTCTGGATGAAGTCCCCATTCTCCCGGGTGGAGGTCGTGCCTGCTGAGGAAGTCTGCTTCCCAGTTGTCCACTCCCGGAATGAACACTGCTGTCAGTGCCAACACATGATTTTCCGCCCATCGGAGAATCCTTGTGGCTTCTGCCATTGCCCTCCTGCTTCTTGTGCCGCCCTGTCTGTTTACATGGGCGACCGCCGTGATGTTGTCTGATTGGATCAGTACCGGCTGGTTCTGAAACAGGGGCCTTGCGTGGCTTAGGGCATTGTAAATGGCCCTTAGCTCCAGAATATTTATGTGAAGCGAAATCTCCTGATTTGACCACAGTCCTTGGAAATTTCTTCCCTGTGTGACTGCCCCCCAGCCCCGAAGGCTGGCATCCGTGGTCACCAGGACCCAGTCCTGTATTCCGAATCTGCGGCCCTCTAGTAGATGAGCCCTCTGCAGCCACCACAGCAGCGACACCCTGGTCCTTGCCGACAGGGTTATCCGCTGTTGCATCTGGAGATGGGACCCGGACCATTTGTCCAACAGGTCCCACTGGAAAGTCCTTGCGTGGAACCTTCCGAATGGAATTGCTTCGTACGAAGCTACCATTTTTCCCAGGACTCGTGTGCATTGATGTACCGACACCTGTCCCGGTTTTAGGAGGTCTTTGACTAGAGATGACAACTCCTCTGCTTTTTCCACTGGAAGAAACACTTTTTTCTGGTCTGTGTCCAGAATCATTCCCAGGAACAGAAGACGTGTCGTCGGGACCAGCTGTGACTTTGGAATATTGAGAATCCAGCCGTGCTGTTGTAGCACTTCCCGAGAAAGTGCTACTCCCACTACCAACTGTTCCTTGGACCTCGCCTTTATCAGGAGATCGTCCAAGTACGGGATAATTAAAACTCCCTTCTTGCGAAGGAGTATCATCATTTCGGCCATTACCTTGGTAAAGACCCTCGGTGCCGTGGATAACCCAAACGGCAGCGTCTGGAACTGATAGTGACAGTCCTGTACCACAAATCTGAGGTACTCCTGGTGAGGGGGGTAAATGGGGACATGTAGGTACGCATCCTTGATGTCCAGGGAGACTATGTAATCCCCCTCGTCCAGGCTCGCAATAACCGCCCTGAGCGATTCCATCTTGAACTTGAACCTTTTGATATAAGTGTTCAAGGATTTTAAATTTAAGATGGGCCTCACCGAACCGTCCGGTTTCGGTACCACAAACATTGTGGAATAGTAACCCTTTCCTTGCTGAAGGAGGGGTACCTTGACAATCACTTGCTGTGAATACAGTTTCTGGATAGCCACCAACACTGCCTCCTTGACAGAGGGAGTTGCTGGTAAGGCAGATTTTAGAAAACGGCGGGGGAAAGGGGGGGGGACGTCTCGAATTCCAGCCTGTACCCTTGAGATACTACTTGAAGGATCCAGGGATCCACCTGTGAGAGAGCCCACTGTGTGCTGAAATTTCTGAGACGGGCCCCCACCGTACCCGGGTCCGCCTGTGAAGCCTCAGCGTCATGCTGTGGACTTACCGGACGCGGGGGAGGACTTTTGCTCTTGGGAACTGGCTGTATGCTGCAGCTTTTTCCCTCTACCTTTGCCTCTCGGCAGAAAGGATGCGCTTTGAGCCCTCTTGTGTTTATGTGGCCGAAAGGACTGTACTTGATAATACGGTGCTTTCTTTTGCTGTGGGGTAGCCTGTGGCAAAATGTCGATTTCCTAGCCGTAGCTGTGGAAACGAGGTCTGAAAGACCATCCCCAACAGTTCCACCCCTCAGCAAAATATTGTCCCTATCCAGGGTATCAATATTATCCGACAGGGAATCTGACCACGCAGCAGCAGCACTGCACATCCATGCTGATGCAATCGCTGGTCGCAATATAATGCCCGTGTGTGTATATATAGCTTTTAGGGTAGCTTCCTGCCTTCTATCAGCAGGATCCTTTAGGGCGGCCGTATCCGGAGACGGTAGTGCCACCTGTTTTGATAAAGCGCTTACACGTTTATCTACCCTAGGGGATGTTTCCCAACGTGACCTATCCTCTGGCGGGAAAGGGTACGCTGCCAATAACAGTTTAGAAATTATCAATTTCTAATCGGGGGAAGTCCAGGCTTCCTCACACACCTCATTTAATTCCTCAGATGCAGGAAAAACTACTGGTAATTTTTTCTCACCGAACATAATACCCTTTTTTGTGGTACCTGGGGTACTATCAGAAATGTGTAATACATTTTTCATTGTCTCAATCATGTAACGGGTGGACCTATTGGAGGGTACACTAGTCTCATCGTCGTCGACACTGGAGTCGGTATCAGTGTCGACATCTGTGTCTGTCATCTGAGGTAGCGGGCGTTTTAAAGCCCCTGATGACATTTGAGACGCTGGAACAGTCACAAGCTGAGTAGCCGGCTGTCCTATGTCGTCAAACCTTTTATGTAAGGAGCTGACACTGTCACGTAATTCCTTCCATAAGTCCATCCACACAGGTGTCGACCCCTCAGGGGGTGACAACACATTTACAGGCATTTGCTCTGCCTCCACATCATTTTCCTCATCATACATGTCGACACAGCGGTACCGACACACAGCACACACACAGGGAATGCTCTGACAGAGGACAGGACCCCACAAAGCCCTTTGGGGAGACAGAGGGAGAGTATGCCAGCACACACCAGAGCGCTATATACCACAGGGATATCACCTATAAAGAGTGTTTTCCCCATATAGCTGCATATATATATTATACTGCGCCTAAATTTGTGCCCCCCCTCTCTTTTTTACCCTTTCTGTAGTGCAGGACTGCAGGGGAGAGCCAGGGAGCGATCCTTCCAGCGAAGCTGTGAGGGAAAATGGCGCCAGTGTGCTGAGGGAGATGGCTCCGCCCCTTTTTCGGCAGGCTTTCTCCCGCTATTTTAATATTTCTGGCAGGGGTTAATATACACCTATATAGCCTCTGGGGCTATATATGGTGTCAGTTTGCCAGCCAAGGTGTTATTTATTGCTGCTCAGGGCGCCCCCCCCCAGCGCCCTGCACCCATCAGTGACCGAAGTGTGTGGTGTGCATGAGGAGCAATGGCGCACAGCTGCAGTGCTGTGCGCTACCTTGGAGAAGACAGAAGTCTTCAGCCGCCGATTTTCCGGACCTTCTTGCTTCTGGCTCTGTAAGGGGGACGGCGGCGCGGCTCCGGGAACGGACGACGAGGTCGGGTCCTGTGTGCGATCCCTCTGGAGCTAATGGTGTCCAGTAGCCTAAGAAGCCCAAGCTACCACCACTTAGGTAGGTTCGCTTCTTCTCCCCTTAGTCCCTCGGTGCAGTGAGCCTGTTGCCAGCAGGTCTCACTGTAAAATAAAAAACCTAAATTATACTTTCTTTCTAGGAGCTCAGGAGAGCCCCTAGTGTGCATCCAGCTCAGCCGGGCACAGAAATCTAACTGGGGCTTGGAGGAGGGTCATAGGGGGAGGAGCCAGTGCACACCAGATAGTCCTAAATCTTTCTTTAGATGTGCCCAGTCTCCTGCGGAGCCGTTTATTCCCCATGGTCCTTACGGAGTTCCCAGCATCCACTAGGACGTCAGAGAAATTGGAAATAGCGGCACTGTTGAGGCACGAGGCATCTGGCCCATGCTCCCTCAAGATTACTAGTGAATTTGATAAGATGCGCCATACTTGCCTACCTGACCCTCTCCATGAGGGAGAAAATGCTCTGTTCCTGGACTTTCCTGGTAATGTATGATTGCCATCACCTGTGGTGAGCTGGGTAATTGATAAGAAAGGTGTTTCACCACAGGTGATGGCAATCATACATTACCAGGAAAGTCCAGGAACAGAGCATTTTCTCCCTCATGGAGAGGGTCAGGTAGGCAAGTATGACTGATGCGCCCCCAAAATTATTATATATATATATATATATATAGATATATATATATATATATATAGATAGATAGATAGATAGATATACTAGGAGCTGGAAACACACTGCCTAAATGTTGTCCTCAACACCTGCCCACGGATTACACCAGATTATATGTACTCCATACCCTCCAACATGACCCGCCCCACTAGGTACAAAATGCTCTGTTTCTGGACTTCCCTCTTACTTTATTATTGCCATCACCTGTGAAGAAACAGCTTTCTTATCATTTAACGAGTTCAACACAGGTGATGGAAATCATAAATTAAGAGGGAAGTCCAGGAACAGAGCATTTTTGTACCTAGTGGGGCGGGTCACGTTGGAGGGTCTGCGTACTCCCTTTGAACTAAAGACACCACTGAGGCACAGAGTGCCTCATGCCTCAGTGATGTGCCAGTAAGTGCTCGCAGCACGTCTGTATTCCCGGTGTAACATTTTGCCAGCCGCAGGTAAGTGGGTAAATGTGGTGGTGGAGGGTAGGTCACCTGGTGAGCATGCATGGCACATCCTCAATAGCCGGTGCCAGGTGTAGTGATGGATCCGGAGCGCACTAGGACCCGCCGCGTCACCGCTATGTGGGCTGCCCCACACTCAGGACTAGCCAATCAACTGTGGATCTCACTGATCCGTCCCGCCGATCTTCCCCCCACACGCCTGCTGACCGGCGCAGAGCCCAGAGAGGACGCGCAAGCGCGCTGGGGGTAACCAGGAAGAGGCTGCAGCAGGCGGAAGAGACTCAGTCTGTCTGGCTGCAGACCCGGATGGAAGGAGGTCAGTGTGTACACTGCATCTATATAGTATGTGTGTGTGTACTGTATATCTATATCTGTGTACTGTATGTGTGTGTACTGTGCATCTATATCTGTGTACAGTATGTGTGTGTACTATATGTGTGTGTACTGTGCATCTATACCTGTGTACTGAATGTGTGTGTACTGTGCATCTATACCTGTGTACTGTCTGTATGGGTGTGTATGTGTACTGTGCATCTATACCTGTGTACTATATGTGTGTGTACTGTGCATCTATACCTGTGTACTGTCTGTCTGTGTGTGTGTGTGTGTGTGTGTACTTTGCATCTATACCTGTGTACTGTGCATCTATAGCTGTACTGTGTGTGTACTGTGCATCTATATCTGTACTGTATGTATGTATGTATGTGTGTGTACTGTGCATCTATATCTGTACTGTCTCTGTGTGTGTACTGTGCGTCTATACCTGTGTACTGTACATCTATATCTGTGTACTGTATGTGTGTGTACTGTGCATCTATATCTGTACTGTGTGTGTGTGTGTGTGTGTGTGTGTGTGTGTGTGTGTACTGTGCATCTATATCTGTGATCTGTGCATCTATATCTGTACTGTGTGTGTACTGTGCATTTATATATGTGTACTGTCTGTATGTATACTGTGCATCTATATATGTGTACTGTCTATATCTGTGTATTGTCTGTATGAGTATTGTGCATCTATACCTGTGTACTGTGCATCTATATCTGTACTGTCTGTATGTGTGTGTGTACTGTGCATCTATATCTGTACTGTCTTTATGTGTGTACTGTGCATCTATATCTGTGTACTGTATGTGTGAGTACTGTGCACCTATATCTGTACTGTCTGTGTGTGTGTGTGTACTGTGCATCTATATTTGTACTGTGTGTACTGTGCATTTATATCTATACTGTCTGTATGTGTACTGTGCATTTATATCTATACTGTCTGTATGTGTACTGTGCATTTATATCTATACTGTCTGTACGTGTGTGTTCTGTGCATCTATACGTGTGTACTGTGCACCTATATCTGTACTGTCTGTATGTGTACTGTGCACCTATATCTGTACTGTCTGTATGTGTACTGTGCATCTATATATCTGTACTGTCTGTATGTGTACTGTGCATCTATATATCTGTACTGTCTGTATGTGTACTGTGCATCTATATATCTGTACTGTCTGTATGTGTACTGTGCATCTATATATCTGTACTGTCTGTATGTGTACTGTGCATCTATATATCTGTACTGTCTGTATGTGTACTGTGCATCTATATATCTGTACTGTCTGTATGTGTACTGTGCATCTATATATCTGTACTGTCTGTATGTGTACTGTGCATCTATATATCTGTACTGTCTGTATGTGTACTGTGCATCTATATATCTGTACTGTCTGTATGTGTACTGTGCATCTATATATCTGTACTGTCTGTATGTGTACTGTGCATCTATATATCTGTACTGTCTGTATGTGTACTGTGCATCTATATATCTGTACTGTCTGTATGTGTACTGTGCATCTATATATCTGTACTGTCTGTATGTGTACTGTGCATCTATATATCTGTACTGTCTGTATGTGTACTGTGCATCTATATATCTGTACTGTCTGTATGTGTACTGTGCATCTATATATCTGTACTGTCTGTATGTGTACTGTGCATCTATATATCTGTACTGTCTGTATGTGTACTGTGCATCTATATATCTGTACTGTCTGTATGTGTACTGTGCATCTATATATCTGTACTGTCTGTATGTGTACTGTGCATCTATATATCTGTACTGTCTGTATGTGTACTGTGCATCTATATATCTGTACTGTCTGTATGTGTACTGTGCATCTATATATCTGTACTGTCTGTATGTGTACTGTGCATCTATATATCTGTACTGTCTGTATGTGTACTGTGCATCTATATATCTGTACTGTCTGTATGTGTACTGTGCATCTATATATCTGTACTGTCTGTATGTGTACTGTGCATCTATATATCTGTACTGTCTGTATGTGTACTGTGCATCTATATATCTGTACTGTCTGTATGTGTACTGTGCATCTATATATCTGTACTGTCTGTATGTGTACTGTGCATCTATATATGTGTACTGTCTGTATGTGTACTGTGCATCTATATATGTGTACTGTCTGTATGTGTACTGTGCATCTATATATGTGTACTGTCTGTATGTGTACTGTGCATCTATATATGTGTACTGTCTGTATGTGTACTGTGCATCTATATATCTGTACTGTCTGTATGTGTACTGTGCATCTATATATCTGTACTATCTGTATGTGTACTGTGCATCTATATATCTGTACTGTCTGTATGTGTACTGTGCATCTATATATCTGTACTGTCTGTATGTGTACTGTGCATCTATATATGTGTACTGTCTGTATGTGTACTGTGCATCTATATATGTGTACTGTCTGTGTGTGTACTGTGCATCTATATATGTGTACGGTCTGTATATATACTGTGCATCTATATCTGTGTACTGTCTGTATGTGTACTGTGCATCTATATATGTGTACTGTCTGTGTGTGTACTGTGCATCTATATATGTGTACGGTCTGTATATATACTGTGCATCTATATCTGTATTGTCTGTATGTGTACTGTGCATCTATATCTGTACTGTCTGTATGTGTGTGTACTGTGCATCTATATCTGCGTATTCTCTGTATGTGTGTGTGTACTGTGCATCTATATCTGCATACTGTCTGTATGTGTACTTTGCTTCTGTATCTCATGTATATGTTACAGTATACATGTGTGTGTGTGTGTGTGTGTACTGTATATCTATATCATGTGTGTTGCTGCATATCTGTGTGTACTCCACATATGTATGTACTATTTCTGCTGCGGGGTACAGTAGATCTTGATCCAAGGCACCAACAGGCTAAAAGCTTTGACTGTTCCCAGAATGCATAGCGCCGCCTCCTCTATAACCCCGCCTCCGTGCACAGGAGCTCAGTTTTGTAGTTGGTGCCATGCAGTGCATACTACATACTACAGGCAGGGCTGCTCCAGCAGCCCTTAGAAGAGCTTTTATAAGTGAATATTGAAGACTTCAAGGGCAGCAGCAGAGGCACTGTCTGTGTTAGATGTCAGACAGACATCTCCTACTGCAGCTCCATCACCTCCCCCAGCGGCGCTGTACACTCCCGTGCCCTGGTTGCCGGGTACTTACAGCAGAGGCTCTGGTTTTCATCAGTCAGCCACACACACCACCACAGCTCTCCTGGATCGCGTGGCTGCACTCAGGGATGAGGTAAGTGGGTCCCCCAGGCAGGACCCGCTGGAAATCGCAATCCTGCGCGGCTGGGTGGAGGCGGGCCGCGCGCGCTGGTGTGGACACTGTGGCAGTACAGGGACCCCACTAGACCACCAGGGCATGGGCACAGGTCGGTTTTCTCTCATAAAACAGTTTATTTAAGCCCACAGTACCCGGTGGTGAAGTCCAGCAGGGGGATAAGCCTTTGACCTGTAGCCCCTCCCCCAGGGCGCCATTTAGAGTAAATGTTCCCGCCCTGGAGCTGCATGTCACTCTCTCCCTCACTCCCTGTCAGCGTTTGGGCGCCATTAGGTCAAGCTGAGCTGATCCTGGGACTGTTTGGGCAAATCGTCCTCTGTAAAGCCGCCTGCATGTCAGCGCTGTGCATTTTACAGGACACTTTAGTATTCTACATGTCTGTTGACAGTGTTAGTTAAGAAAAAGTGCATTTAGTCAGGTTTATATAGTACAAGTACCCTGTGATATACATCCAGTCTTTACTGTGCATTGTTATATCTATTGAGTGTATAGCTATACATAGTACTACTTTGTATTGCTAGTCCAGTGCAGTTTTATTGCATGTCATAATTTCTGCATTGTACAATGTGACTGTGTGTGCATATAGCTGCTGTTTGGCTTCCATTTCGTGTATCTCACTCAGATTGCTATTGTGTAACCTGAGGGGGCTAAGTGCGTCCGGTTTATTATTTAATATAGGTAGTTCACAGGATATACTTACTGTGTATTTTTCTCTGTGATTTTTAGTCACCATATACATCTAGAATTCCCTGTTTGTGCTGATACACTGCACAGGAGGTTCTTGTCAGGTATTGTGCTGCTGATATTGTACTGTGTTGCCTTAAATTGAGCTTTCAGATATGTTGACTGCAAAGGGCAACGAAGCTGGGGCTGATCCCGCATTGCGTGGATATGACGCTGCAGACATGTTTCAGTAAAAAATATCAGCAGAGGGTTCTGGTTCTGGGGGTTCCCTTCCTCTCAGTGGAACTGTGGCAACGGGGGTTCAAAATGACCCACCTTGGGCTACTTTCTCCACGTTATTGAATACGCTGGTAACTAGACTTATGCCCCTTATGGGACCTCCTGTGCCGGTGCAACCGCTTATGGTCCCTGCAGTTAATCCGCCATGGGCAGATCAACTGTCCAATCAGCAATTGAACCAATCATTGACTAAACACAAATCTAACCCTCGCCCGCCTAAGACCAAGGAGTCCTCTAAGCGGGCCATTACTTCCTCACAATCCACCAACGTCCCAGACACCTCGTCTGATGAGGACGGCGTATATACTGACCCCACAGACACTGATACTGATCATTCTGATGGGGAATCTGTTTCACAGGTGGATGTTCCTGACTTGTTGGAGGCTATCAGGATAATTCTTCAAATTACTGATGACCCAGAGCCTGAGACTGCCCCTAAGAAACCGGACAGGTTTAAATGTCAGAAAGTGGTGAAACAAGTTTTACCTCATTCTGACCATTTAGTTGACATACGTCAGGAATCCTGGGAAAATCCAGGAAAGAAATTCACGCCTCACTAGAAGATGCTGGCACGCTATCCCCTCGCTGAAGAGCCAAGTAAAAATTGGGAGACACCCCCGCCAGTGGATTCGCAGGTGGTGCGGCTGGTAGCATCCTCAGCTCTGCCTGTCACTACCGTCACTTCTCTGAAAGAACCGACGGATAAGCGTGTGGAGGGTTGTTTAAAGGCGATTTACACCCTTGCAGATGCTGCGCATCGGCCCACCATTGCAGCGACTTGGGCTGCAGAGGCTATTGAAGCGTGGGCTCAGGAGTTGGAAGCTGAGCTGCCTTCCAACGCTTCTGATCATGCTAGACAATGTCTCTCGTATATTGTCACAGCTTCTCATTATATTAAAGAGTCGGCTTCTGATGCCGGTATTCTGGCAGCCAAGACTTCTACTACGTTCATTTTGGCTTGCCGGATTCTCTGGCTGAGGTCCTGGTTAGTGGATCTGGGCTCTAAGAAGACCCTGGAGGTGCTCCCTTTTAAGCGAGACATTCTTTTTATTTTTCTCTGACGTCCTAGTGGATGCTGGGAACTCCGAAAGGACCATGGGGAATAGCGGGCTCCGAAGGAGGCTGGGCACTCTAGAAAGATTTCAGACTACCTGGTGTGCACTGGCTCCTCCCACTATGACCCTCCTCCAAGCCTCAGTTAGATTTCGTGCCCGGCCGAGGTTGGATGCACACTAGGGGCTCTCCTGAGCCCTTAGAAAGAAAGTATAGACTTAGGTTTTTTATTTTCAGTGAGACCTGCTGGCAACAGGCTCACTGCAGCGAGGGACTAAGGGGAGAAGAAGCGAACTCGCTTGCTTGCAGCCGGATTGGGCTTCTTAGGCTACTGGACACCATTAGCTCCAGAGGGATCGACCGCAGGCCCAGCCTTGATGTTCGGTCCCGGAGCCGCGCCGCCGTCCCCCTTACAGAGCCAGAAGCAAGAAGAGGTCCGGAAAATCGGCGGCATGAAGACTTCTGTCTTCACCAAGGTAGCGCACAGCACTGCAGCTGTGCGCCATTGCTCCTCATACACACTTCACACTCCGGTCACTGAGGGTGCAGGGCCTGGGGGGGGGGCGCCCTGAGAAGCAATAAAAACACCTTGGCTGGCAAAACAATCACAATATATAGCCCCAGAGGCTATATATGTGATAAATACCCCTGCCAGAATCCATAAAAAAGCGTGAGAAAAGTCCGCGAAAAAGGGGCGGAGCTATCTCCCTCAGCACACTGGCGCCATTTTCTCTTCACAGTGCAGCTGGAAGAAAGCTCCCCAGGCTCTCCCCTATAGTTTTCAGGCTCAAAGGGTTAAAAAGAGAGGGGGGGCACTAAATTTAGGCGCAATATTGTATATACAAGCAGCTATTCGGGAAAATTCACTCTGTTAGTGTTAATCCCCACATTATATAGCGCTCTGGTGTGTGCTGGCATACTCTCTCTCTGTCTCCCCAAAGGGCTTTGTGGGGTCCTGTCCTCAGTCAGAGCATTCCCTGTGTGTGTGCGGTGTGTCGGTACGGCTGTGTCGACAAGTTTGATGAGGAGACTTATATGGTGACGGAGCAGATGCCGATAAATGTGATGTCGCCCCCTGTGGGGCCGACACCAGAGTGGATGGTTAGGTGAAAGGTATTAACCGACAGTGTCAACTCCTTACATAAAAGGGTGGATGACGTAACAGCTGTGGGACAGCCGGCTTCTCAGCCCGCGCCTGCCCAGGCGTCTCAAAGGCCATCAGGGGCTCAAAAACGCCTGCTCACTCAGATGGCAGACACAGATGTCGACACGGAGTCTGACTCCAGTGTCGACAAAGTTAAGACATATACACAATCCACTAGGAACATCCGTGACTTGATCCCGGCAATAAAAAATGTGTTACACATTTCTGACATTAACCTAAGTACTTTTAAAAATGGGTTTTATGTTTGGGGAGAAAAAGCAGGCAGTGTTTTGTTCCCCCATCAGATGAATGAATGAAGTGTGTGAAAAGCGTGTGTTCCCCCGATAAGAAACTGGTAATTTCTAAAAAGTTACTGATGGCGTACCCTTTCCCGCCAGAGGATAAATTACGCTGGGAGATATCCCCTAGGGTGGATAAGGCGCTCACACGGTTGTCAAAAAAGGTGGCACTGCCGTTTTAGGAACGGCCACTTTGAAGGTACCTGTTGATAAAAAGCAGGACGCTATCCTGAAGTCTGTATTTACACACTCAGGTACTAGACTGAGACCTGCAGATCGTGCTGCTGCAGCGTGGTTGGTGACCCTGTCAAACATGAGAACATATTAAAGACGTCGTCTTGTATATGAGGGATGCACAGAGGGATATTTTGCCGTCTGGCATCCAAAATGAATGTAATGTCCATTCTGTCAGGAGGGTATTAGAGACCTGTCACTGGACAGGTGATGCTGACTTTAAAAGGCGCATAGAGATTCTGCCTTATAAGGGTGAGGAATTATTTGGGGATGGTCTCTGGGACCTCGTATCCACAGCCACAGCTGGGAAGAAATATTTTTACCTCAGGTTTCCTCACAGACTAAGAAAGCACTGTATTATCAGGTACAGTCCTTTCGGCTTCAGAAAAGCAAGCGGGTCAAAGGCGTTTTCCCTTCTGTACAGAGACAAGGGAAGAGGGAAAAAGCTGCACCAGTCAGCCTGCTCCCAGAATCAAAATTCTTCTCTCGCTTCCTCTGAGTCCACAGCATGACGCGGGGGCTCCACAGGTGTAGCCAGGTAAGGTGGGGGGCCGTTTCAAAAAAATTTCAGCGATCAGTGGGCTCGCTCACAGGTGGATCCCTGTATCTTTCAAGTAGTATTTCAGGGGTACAAGCTGGAATTCGAGATATCTCCCCCCAGCCGTTTCCTAGAATATGGCTTGCCGACAACTCCCTCAGGCAGGGAGGCTGTACTAGAGGCAATTAATAAGCAGTATTCCCAGCAGGTAATACTCAAGTGCCCCTACTTCAACAAGGACGGGGTAACTATTCTACACGGGTTGGGGTACCGAAACCGCATGGTTCGGTGTGACCCATTTTATATTAAAATCCTTGAACACATACATAAAAAAATTCAAGTTCAAGATGGAATCGCTCAGGGCGGTTATTGCAAGCCTGGACGAGGGGGATTACATGGTATCCCGGGACATCAAGGATGCTTACCTGCATGTCCCCATTTACCATCCTCGCCAGGAGTACCTCAGATTTGTGGTACAGGATTACTATTACCAAGTCCAGACACTGCCGTTGGGACTGTACAAGGCACCGAGGGTGTTTACCAGGGTAATGGCCGAAATGATGATACTCCTTCGAAAAAAGGGAGTTTTAATTATCCCGTACTTGGACAATATCCTTATAAGGGCGAGGTCCAAGGAGTAGTTGCTAGTCGGGGTAGCACTATTTTGGAAAGTGCTACAACAGCAGGGTTGGATTCTAAACAGTCCAAAGTCACAGCTGGTTCCTATGACACGTCTACTGTTCCTGGGGATGGTTCTGGACACAGACCAGAAATAAGTGTTTCTCCGGGAGGAGAAAGCCAAGGAGCTGTCATCTCTAGTCAGAGACCTCCTGAAGCCAAAACAGGTATCGGTGCATCATTGCACGCGAGTCCTGGGAAAAATGGTAGCTTCCTACGAAGCAATCCCATTCAGCAGGTTCCATGCAAGAACTTTTCAGTGGGACCTGTTGGACAAGTGGTCCGGATCGCATCTTCAAATGCATCGGCTGATACCCTGGTCCTTGGAGACAGGGTTATCTCTACAATGGTGGCTGCAGAGTGCCCATCTTAAGGAGGGCCGCAGGTTCGACATACTGGACTAGGTCCTAGTGACCATGGAGGCCAGCCTTTGAGGCTGGGGGCAGTCACACAGGGAAGAAACTTCCAAGGACTTTGGTCAAGTTAGGTGACTTCTCTACACATAAATATTCTGGAACTGAGGGCCAGTTACAATGCCCTGGGTCAGGCAAGGCCTCTGCTTCAAAACCAGCCGGTACTGATCCAATCAGACAACATCACGGCGGTCGCCCATGTAAACCAACAGGGCGACACAAGAAGCAGGATGGCGATGGCAGAAGCCACAAGGATTCTCCGATGGGCGGAAAATCATGTGTTAGCACTGTCAGCAGTGTTCATTCCCGGAGTGGACAACTGGGAAGCAGATCTTCTCAGCAGACACGACCTCCACCCGGGAGAGTGGGGACTTCATCCAGAAGTCTTCCAAAGGATTGTACACCTTTGGGAAAGGCCACAGGTGGACATGATGGCATCCCGCCTCAACAAAAAGCTATAAAAGATATTGCGCCAGGTCAAGGGACCCTCAGGCGATAGTTGTGGACGCTCTGGTAACACCGTGGGTGTACCAGTCGGTTTATGTGTTCCCCCCTCTGCCTCTCATACCAAAGGTACTGAGAATAATAAGAAGGCGAGGAGTAAGAACGATACTCGTGGTTCCGGATTGGCCAAGAAGAGCTTGGTACCCAGAACTTCAAGAAATTATATCAGAGGACCCATGGCCTCTGCCGCTCAGACAGGACCTGCGGCAGCAGGGGCCCTGTCTGTTCCTAAACTTGCTGCGACTACGTTTGACGGCATGGCGGTTGAACGCCGGTTCCTGAAGGAAAAGGACATTCCGGAGGAAGTCATTTCTACGCTTATTAAAGCCAGGAACGGTGTTACGGCAAATCATTATCACCACATATGGCGGAAATATGTTGCATGGTGAGGCCGAAAAGGCCCCAACAGAGGAATTTCAACTAGGTTGATTTATGCATTTCCTGCAAGCAGGAGTGAATATGGGCCTAAAACTAGGCTTCATTAAGGTACAGATCTCGGCTCTGTTGATTTTCTTTCAAAAAGAACTAGCTTCAGTACCTGAAGTTCAGACATTTGTAAAAGGAGTGCTGCATATTCAGCCCCCGTTTGTGCCTCCTGTGGCACCTTGGGATCTCAACGTGGTGCTGAGTTTCTTAAATTCACATTGGTTTGAGCCACTAAAAACCGTGGATCTGAAATATCTCACGTGGAAAGTGGTCATGTTATTGGCCTTGGCTTCGGCCAGGCGAGGATCAGAATTGGCGGCTTTATCTTGTAAAAGCCCTTATCTGATTTTCCATATGGATAGGGCAGAATTGAGGACTCGTCCCAAGTTTCTCCCTAAGGTGGTGTCAGCGTTTTCACCTGAACCAGCCTATTGTGGTGCCTGCGGCTACTAGGGACTTGGAGGACTCCAAGTTGTTAGACGTTGTCAGGGCCCTGAAAATATAGGTTTCCAGGACGGCTAGAGTCAGAAAGTCTGACTCGCTGTTTGTTCTGTATGCACCCAACAAGATGGGTGCTCCTGCTTCTAAGCAGACTATTGCTCGTTGGAGTTGTAGTACAATTCAGCTTGCACATTCTGTGGCAGGCCTGCCACAGCCAAAATCTGTCAATGCCCATTCCACAAGGAAGGTGGGCTCATCTTGGGCGGCTGCCCGAGGGGTCTCGGCTTTACAACTTTGCCGAGTAGCTACTTGGTCAGGGGCAAACACGTTTGCAAAATTCTACAAATTTGATACCCTGGCTGAGGAGGACCTGGAGTTCTCTCATTCGGTGCTGCAGAGTCATCCGCACTCTCCCGCCCGTTTGGGAGCTTTGGTATAATCCCCATGGTCCTTTTCGGAGTTCCCAGCATCCACTAGGACGTCAGAGAAAATAATAATTTACTCACCGGTAATTCTATTTCTCGTAGTCCGTAGTGGATGCTGGGCGCCCATCCCAAGTGCGGTTTATCTGCAATACTTGTACATAGTTATTGTTAACTAAATCGGGTTATTGTTGAGCCATCTGTTGAGAGGCTCAGTGTTTTTCATACTGTCAAACTGGATATAGTATCACGAGTTGTACGGTGTGATTGGTGTGGCTGGTATGAGTCTTACCCGGGATTCAAAATCCTTCCTTATTATGTCAGCTCGTCCGGGCACAGTATCCTAACTGAGGCTTGGAGGAGGGTCATAGTGGGAGGAGCCAGTGCACACCAGGTAGTCATAAATCTTTCTAGAGTACCCAGCCTCCTTCGGAGCCCGCTATTCCCCATGGTCCTTTCGGAGTTCCCAGCATCCACTACGGACTACGAGAAATAGAATTACCGGTGAGTAAATTCTTATTTTATAGTCTTACTATGTTTTGCGCGATCTTTCTTAACAGCTTCTTATACGCATATTGGAAAGAGTCGCTTCCACAACTCTCCGCCGGGTTGCAACAATGCTTACCCATGCATACAGTGCTGTCCCACGGGCATCTGTGTCGGATATACTAAAAGACGTTACCAGGCTGTCGCCGGAGCACGGGGAGAAGGTAAGGTATCGGTTCCATGTAGTCGGAATACGGACACAGCCGCACTGTATTGGGAGGAGACTACCAAACAGTAGCTGATGCGCCACCACCACGGGTGCTCCAGTGCTAGGCCTTTGGGATCATAAGGCACCAGGATTAGTATGAGGCTGCGATCCCTAGGGTTGATGTCAGCAGGAGGGAGTTAGACGCTCTCCTGGTCGCCCCTCTCCCCAGTTCGTGACCAGTTTCCGCGAGTCTACCGCCATGAACTGTTACCTCACTGCGTCTGTGTTCACTAAGCGCTACCGCAAGGAGACCCGGTCGCAGCACAGGCGTCTGTATGAACAGTACGTCTGTATGCACAGTGCATCTGTGTCCACTTAAAAGTTTCCGGAGCGGCAGTGTACACTAGTAGCGTCTGGATCCACTCAGCGTTCGCTAACGTATTGATCGATCTTGGAAGTGAGGTGAGTCTCCCTGTATCCCACTCTGAGTACGGGTTATAGAGCACTAAATTTCCATCTACTTTTGTCAGTATGAATAGTTAAATTTAAGTGCCTATTGCATATGAGTCTGTGTACATTACTGTGGTTTTCTTCGCATTGCATCTGAATACTTTAAGATCTGTATAAAACAGAATTCAGTAATATGTACGCCTACATACTTTAAAATGTGTTTGTAGTTGATTATGTGCTCATTTGACTAATATATAACCTGTGACTAACTGCTAGTGTGATTGCTGACTTTAGTATATGTTTGTCAGTTGTTTCCTCTGGTCCTCAATGCTAATGCATGGGTAGGGTCAGATTGATATCACTTTAGAAGGTTAAAGTGATTACAGTCACAAATTGTGTAGTACACTGTGAAAGTGCTGATTATTTATCATGTCTAAGAGCGGCAAAGGTGACGGGTACACTTACAGCAACACTCATATCATGTTTGTCTTGCAAAACGGTATTATCCTCTCAGGATCTGGTACAGGATGGTTTATGTGCAAATTGTTTTGCGTTTCGGCAGATTACAAGGCAGTTCAACGTCAGGTACAGATAGATCCACCTTGGGCTATGTTTGCACAGACCGTGTCCAGTATAGCTGAACGGGTAATTCCTACAGCTTCACTACCAGGAATGGGGTATACTAATAACCCATACATGCAGCTCCCTACTTACGGTATATCATTTCCCTCACCAGCTTCTCCTAAAAGACAAGCTGATAAACCAAGAGTAAGTAAACCGTCAACTTCATAGGCTACACAGGATGATTCATCGGACGATGAAAGCTTTATATACTCTACTTCGGCATACGAAGAACAAGTAGAAGGTCTCAGCTCAGTGGATATAGCTGAGCTAATTAGAGAAATAAAGGCCATTCTATCCTTAGAGGATTCAGCAGAGCCTGTGTTAAAAACCAAGGCACCTGTATTTTAAAGGACTCAAAAGAGTTAAGACTGAGTTTCCAGGGTCAGACCAGCTTACAGACCTTTGGTTCACAAGGAAGAGCAAAAGGAAAAAGTGATCGTAAGCAGCCCCAATACAATAAATTTGGTAAGGCGAAAAAGCAATGGGTTACCAGAACGCCAGCCTCAAAACCAGAGAATAAGCCATCAGTTTGATGGTGCGGGCCTCCATGGTAGGGGGCCGACTTCTTCAGTTTGCACAGATATGGCAGCAGTCTACAACAGATGCATGGGTGCAAGAAGTGGTATCTCTGGGTTATGTTTTCCCTTCAAGAAGCATCCTCCTCGAAGGTTCTTCTGCACCAGCCCATCTCGGGTAGAGACGAAGGCCAGGGCTTTGCAAGAAGCAGTTCAGAAATTGCTTCAGTCAGGAGTAATCATTCCAGTACCCCCTGCACAACGTGGGCAGGGGTTTTACTCCAAACTGTTTTTGGTTCAGAAGCCAAATGGGTCATTCCGGACAATTCTCAATCTCAAAACGCTGAACAAATACATTTGGGTGCCTCGGTTTCACATGGAGACGTTACGCTCCACAGTTTTGGCCATGGAACCAGGGGATTATATGGTATCCCTGGATATTCAGGATGCTTACCTACATGTTCCTATAGCACTGTCCCATCAGTGCTATCTCAGGTTCGCTATCCTCCAGCAACATTTTCAGTTCCAGGCATTACCTTTTGGGTTAGCCACGGCACCCAGAGTGTTTACCAAGATTATGGTGGTTATGGCAGCTTATCTTCGCAAGCAGGGGATAAGAATTTTTCCATACCTCGACGACCTTTTAGTCCTGGCACAGTCGCATGAATTGCTCCTGTGCCATCTCCAACAGACAATAACATGTCTGCAGAGGCATGGGTGGCTCATAAATTGGGCAAAATCGTCCCTAGTTTCGTGACAATGGATGACTCCCTTGGAGGCTGTACTGGACTCAAGTCTGCAGAAAATATTTTTGCCAAGGTACAGTCAAGGACTCAGGAGTTGTTACACAGTCAAACAACATCAATCCACGCAGCAATGCGCCTGATGGGTTTGATGGTGTCAACATTCAACATGGTGGAGTATGCACAATTCCACTCAAGACCTCTTGCAGCGTCTGATTCTGGCCAGATGGAATGGAATACATCAGACAGTAAAGAAACAGACTATGGTACTTTCACACAAGGTAAGAAAGTCATTAGCCTAGTGGCTACAAACATCCCATCTAAACAAAGGGAGACCCTTTTGGATATCAGATTGGGAGATCCTGACAACAGATGCCAGTCTTCAGGGCTGAGGAGCAGTGTCCGGGAGATTATGGTTCCAGGGACAATGGACCGCAGAAGAAAGTTGCCTGTCAATAAATCTGTTAGAACTTTGGGCCATATACATGGCATTGATTCAGGCAAAGGACACTCTTCAGGGAAGACCAGTCCAGATCTGCTCGGACAATGTAACGGTGGGGGCGTACCTCAACCATCAAGGAGGAACGCGCAGTCAAACAGCAATGAAGGAGGTAAGTCACATACTAGAATGGGCAGAACTCCATCTTCCAGCCTTGTCCGCAGTATTCGTTCTGGGAGTCCTAAACTGCGAAGCGGACTTTCTCAGTCGACACGCCATTCAAGCAAGCGAATGGGCTCTACATCAGGAAATCTTTCCGACTCTAGTAGACAAGTGGGGTTTGCCAGAGATAGATGTCATGGCGTCCCGTCTGAACAATAAAGTAACCATGTACGGGTCAAGAACAAAGGATCCCGGAGCGATCATTGTGTACGCCCTGTCAGTGAAATGGGAGTTTCATCTGGCGTATCTGTTTCCTCCAATCATCCTGTTACCAGGGTGGTGAGGATGATAAAGCAAGCAAAGGGTGCCGTAATTCTAATAGCTCCGGCTTGGCCCAGAAGGCATTGGTACACAGATCTGCAGAGAATGTCGATGGATGCTCCACTTCTGCTCCCTCAACGTCCAGATCTACTAATGCAGGGTCCTTGTTACCACAGGCATCTGGATTGACTATCGTTGACTGTTTGGCTCTTGAAACCTCTGTCCTGAAGTCAAGAGGATTCTCACAACAGCTAGTTCAAACAATGCTCAGAGCAAGGAAACCCTCCTCAGCTCGTGTTTATCACCGAATATAGCAGGCCTATATTCATTGGTGCAGTGAAAGAAGTATGGACCCGAAATCTTTCCAAATTTCTAGAGTCTTAGATTTCCTTCAGGCAGGAATGGATAAAGGTTTGAAGGTGGCTTCCGTGAGAGTACTAGTATCAGCATTGACTGTATGGTTCCAAAAGAAAATTGCCAATTTACAGGATGTGCATACTTTTTTCCAGGGTATGCTGCGCATTCAGCCTCCCTTTGTTCCTCCTACAGTGCCTTGGGACTTAAATGTAGTCCTGAAAGCCCTTCAGGTTGCTCCATTTGAACCACTTAATAAAGTGGATCTTAAATGGTTGACAGCTAAAGTTCTCTTTCTACTGACTATGGCATCAGCTAGAAGAGTGTCCGATTTAGGAGCGCTGTCTTGTCGTTCTCCTTTTCTGACTTTTTTTATCAGATAAAGCAGTTCTAAGAACTAGGTCTGAGTATCTTCCGAAGGTGGTTTCTAAATTCCACCTTAACGAAGAAATTGTAGTCCCGGCTTTTCAGGTGTCGGGACTTTCTGCGGGAGATGCGTCGCTGGACGTAGTCCGGGCATTAAGGATCTACGTGGATCGCACCAGTGCCATCAGAAAGACAGATTCTTTCTTCATTCTCCACGGATTTCACAAGAGAGGATGGCCTGCTACTAAACGGACGCTGGCAAGATGGCTTCAAATGACGATTTCAGAAGCATGTTCTCGTGCTGATCTCCCTGTTCTGGATAATGTCTCTGCTCACTCTACTCGTAAGGTAGGTCCTTCATGGGCAGCACAACATGGTGCTTCAGCAGAACAGATATGTAAGGCAGCCACATGGTCTTCCATTAACACATTCATTAGACATTACTCCTTGGATACTTTTGCCTCTCGTGACGCTGAATTCGGGCGATAGGTTCTCCTGTCTAATCAGGAGTGTCCCCACCACTAAAAATTGCTTTGGGAAGTCCCAATGTTATCCTGTGGCTAACCTGTGGACCCTGCTGGAGAAATATACATTATGGTAAGAACTTACCGTTGATAACGGTATTTCTCCTATGTCCACACGTTCCACAGGGATCCCACCCTGACGCGCCTGATTTGAAGATCTTTCTACTCCCTAAACCTCTTCCTTCTTGTACGGAAGGGTGTGCATGTGTATTCTTTTCGCCTGAATAGGGCTCTACATAATGCTCCTGCCTAAATGCTTTGGAATACAACTGATTTGCCTGAGCCAGTGGGCGGGGATTTATGGACGAGCCCGTTGCATCCTGGGAGGACTGAAAGCTCATGATCGTTTGGTGCCAATCCGCTGTCGCTCCATCATATCCCATTGTTATCCTGTGGATTTAGGAGAAATACCGTTATCAACTGTAAGTTCTTACCATAACGTATATATTTCTGTGAGGGAGTTGGGCATTGGTCGCTGCTTCGTCTCAGGTGTGAAGTTCCTGCCAGTGAGCTTCTGGAATCAGATTGGTTGGTACTTTGGGGGTCATTCAGACCTGATCGCACACTGCCTTTTTTCACAGCCGTGCGATCGGGTCTGAACAGCGCATGCGTATAAATCGCAGTGCGTCGGCCGCCGGCGACAGGGATGCCGGGCAGCGACGGAACTAACGAAGAAAGCGATCGCAAGAAGATTGACAGGCAGAAGGCGTTCGTGGGCGGCAACTCACCGTTTCCAGGGAGTGTCCGGAAAAACGCAGGCGTGCCCGGGCGTTCGGGAGGAGTATTCCTGATGTCGGCACCGGCCCGGATCGTTGCAGCAGCTGAGTAAGTCCTGAGCTGTACCGAAACTGCACAAACTTTTGTTTGTGCAGCTCACTGTACACCCGATCGCTCCCCTGCACAGCGATTACCCCCTCCCCTGTAGGCACCAATTACCTGGTCGCAGCAGTGCAAAAAAAAACGCCTGCGTGCGACCAGATCTGAATTAGGCCCTTTATCTCTCTCCAAGATTATCCTGAATAGATTTAAAAAAAAAAAAAATATTTGTGGATATTTATTCCAGAATGTTACCATATAGTAATGCACTTCCTGTGGCCTCTACCTGCGTTCATACAGTTATTATGACAGGCTACCCTGAGGGCCACTAACACGGGCAGCATGTAGCTGGCGCTAACAGAAGGTAAACTCATGTCACAGCCGGTCTTTAACCAGTACTGCCCCTTTAACTGTAACTCCGCCCTCCATTCTTCAGGTACAACTAGCCCGGATGCAAACCAAAATATTCCCACCAATCTGTGACCTTAGTGATGAGTTGTAATCACCCTCCGGATTTGTTTGCACTTCCAGTTGGTTAGAAATAATATGGTTTCTTTGATGATAAGTGAACCGCGTTTCTATTGGCTATGGGATGCAGGGACTTACTGTGCCTCCTGTAGGGCATTCGCTCCTGGTGTAGAGCCCAGCTGGTTGGCCGATAAATTGTTTTGTGGTCCGGAAACCCCATCGGCAACACCAAGCGAGCCTGAGGGTCCTTGAACATTATAGCAAATAGAGCGTATTGGTCAGCCAATAGTAAGCCGCCATTTGTGACTAGCGTCGCTGTGTGTCTTAGGACGAGAACGGAGATTAAAAGGCAGAGACACGAGCAGTGACCCCACGTTTACGCATCGCTTCTTATATCATTAGCAGGAGGTCTCGGAACAAATGCCTGACACTGTCTCTATGTGACCCGGTGTCTTCATCCCATTACTAACCCTTCAGAACTCTCTCTTTAGGCTTCAGTAGAATGAGGGATGAGAAGACCCGTTGTCTGGCCGGAGATCTGCTGGAGGAGCAGAGATGGGGCTGGTGAAAGCAGAGTGAGACCCCCATACGCTCAGGCCTAAGGTTGGAGGTGAGGAGAGGCTCATATCTGTGATACATGGGGAATTGGGGTTTTCGGGGCACGTTTGTAGGATGGATCATATACTTGTATCCCACAAATGGTTAGATGCTTCCGGTACCTTGACGTGTAATAGAGGCCACACGTAGAGAGGTCCATAGGAGTGAGGAACGTGGTCTCTGTAGGAATTTGTTGGGGTCTTTATCAACGGAAAAACTGGAACATTGTCATAAAACATAAAACTTGTCCAGTGCGCTGGGAGCCGGTCTGATGTTGGCAGCGTTGCGTAGTTAGGGGGGGTCATAGCAGTAGGTAAGTGTATGGTAAATGAAGTACAATAAAGTAAAATAAATATCCTGGAGTCATAACACGTAAGGTGCATCGTGAGCACAATGATTGGAGGGAAGTGGGAGATGACGGGATAACGGGTAAAGAGGGCGGGCACTGTGCACGGGGCAGGTGGAGAGGAGGGTAGCCTTGTTCAGTTAGGGGATGGAGCTGAACTCATCGTATTTAAGTTCAGCCCCCGTGTATCGCATTACGCTCTGGCTTGCAGGATATATGACGGTAGCAGCTACCTGTCTGGGCTTCTCCAGCGTTGTTTGTTACCAGGAGATCCGTTACTTGTTAATGGAGAGAATAAATCTGGCTGGGTAGCTGGTGACCTCTGCAGGACGTAGCCTCCTTTATCGTATTGCTGGAGTGAAAGTATTTGTATGTATAATACCCGTCTCCCTCTGCTTGTCCCCCAGTGGCCAGCCGCTGCATGTAAGCATGCCGGAGATGACTCAGAGTGGAAGTCCTGACAAGACCAAGCATAGGTAAGCGGACACAGCGCACCTCGTATCCGACTAAAGCTTTGTAGGGCACTTAACAGTTAAGTGTTGGTGAACCCCCCCCAATATAGATAGAGCTCCTAGATTGCTTGGACCCTGAGAAGAACCTGTCCAGGGTCCTAGAGAGCTCGTCCTCCATTAATACAAAACAAAGCACAAAATGCAGAGAAACCCCCCCAGAACAATCCTCTGAAGGTCCTCTGCCGTCACCGTTGAAGATTTGCGGCCGCTCACATACCCACTTAACATAGGGCCTAATTCAGACCTGATCACTCGCTAGTGTTTTTTTTGCAGTCCAGCGTTCGCATAGGCGCCGCCCACCGGGGAGTGTATTTTAGCCGAGCAAGTGTGCAAACGCATGTACAGCGGAGCGGTACAAAAAACACTTTGTGCCATTTCTGAGTAGCCCAGAACTTACTCAGCCGCTGCGATCACATCAGCCTGTCCGGGCACGGAATTGACGTCAGACACCAGCCCTGCAAACGCTTGGACACGCCTGCGTTTTTCCAAACACTCCCAGAAAATGGTCAGTTGCCACCCACAAACGCCCTCTTCCTGTCAATCTCCTTGCGATCGGCTGTGCGAATAGATTCTACGTAAAACCCATTGCACAGCAGCGATCCGCTTTGTACCTGTGCGACACACCTGCGCATTGCGGTGCATGCGCAATTCTGACCTGATTGCTGCGCTGCAAAAAAAACCTAGCGTGCGATCTGATCTTATTGACCCCCAAAGGCCGGATATACAATAATGAGAGCAGCTACTAGAGGGGGCAGAGTCCAGCGGACACCTAACACAGGCCAGAGATACAGTAATAAGAACAGCCACTAGAGGGGGACAGAGTCTTGCGGAAGGGGGGTATTTGATGTAGCTCAGTGACATATTGCAGGAATGGCTCTGTATTTTAGGAATCCACCTCAGACCATTGGTAAGTGTGTAGAGCTTACAGGTCCGTGGATCTGTGGGTCGGTGGATAAGTCAGCCAGGTGTGTACCCAGCAGTTGAATCATTCAGGTCCTCCATCTCTCACCTGTTATTCATATGAACTGGCTCACTTACTACATGGAATATGTCACTAGCATTCCTGTCGCAACCTCAGTAAAAATGTTTGAAATATTCCTGGTTCAGTCACAGAATGTCTGTCTATACCATTATGCAGTAATGTTATTGGCTCCTAGTAACTGGATAGGCTGCACTCTCAGTGATGTCACTGGTTCCTAGTGACTGGATAGGTTGCATTCTCAGTGATGTCACTGGTTCCTAGTGACTGGATAGACTGCACTCTCAGTGATGTCACTGGTTCCTAGTGACTGGATAGGCTGCACTCTCAGTGATGTCACTGGTTCCTAGTGACTGGATAGGCTGCACTCTCAGGGATGTCACTGGTTCCTAGTGACGGTATAGGCTGCACTCTCAGTGATGTCACTGGCTCCTAGTGACTGTATAGGCTGCACTCTCAGTGATGTCACTGGCTCCTAGTGACTGGATAGGCTGCACTCTCAGTGATGTCACTGGTTCCTAGGGACTGGATAGGCTGCACTCTCAGGGATATCACTGGTTCCTAGTGACTGTATAGGCTGCACTCTCAGTGATGTCACTGGCTCCTAGTGACTGGATAGGCTGCACTCTCAGTGATGTCACTGGTTCCTAGGGACTGGATAGGCTGCACTCAGTGATGTCACTGGCTCCTAGTGACTGGATAGGCTGCACTCTCAGTGATGTCACCGGCTCCTAGTGACTGGATAGGCTGCACTCTCAGTGATGTCACCGGCTCCTAGTGACTGGATAGGCTGCACTCTCAGTGATGTCACTGGTTCCTAGTGACTGGATAGGCTGCACTCTCAGTTATGTCACTGACTCTTAGTGACTGGGTAGGCTGCACTCTCAGTGATGTCACTGGTTCCTAGTGACTGGATAGGCTGCACTCTCAGTTATGTCACTGGCTCTTAGTGACTGGATAGGCTGCACTCTCAGTGATGTCACTGGTTCCTAGTGACTGGATAGGCTGCACTCTCAGTGATGTCACTAGTTCCTAGTGACTGGATAGGTTGCACTCTCAGTGATGTTACTGGTTCCTAGTGACTGGATAGGCTGCACTCTCAGTGATGTCACTGGTTCTGATTTGTTTGAAAGTAGCGTTTATGTTGGCTGTGGCTTACAGTATGTACAGAAATAAAGAGCATAGTGCTCGGCTATACCTGAAAATATTGCTCATATTATTGCACTTTATAACATAATCTATGGTAGCTTTGGTCATGCAGCCAACTTATTATCCATCTCACCTCACAACCTGTTCGTTATGTGGCGTATATTCTCAAGGCCAGGTGGTGTCTCCTACACAGAGCTACACATGAGAGAAACTCTCACCAGGCAGCACATAACTAACCTCTCTCCGTTCTGCACAACATCTGCGTCTCTCATCCACACTCACTACCTGTTCCCATTCAGGGTTACGGGACTGCTCCCACTCTGTGGAATGCCCTCCCACGCATAATAAGACTTTCCTCTAGTCTCCAAGCCTGCAAGCATTCCCTGATAACTCGCCTCATCAGGCAGCTAACCAAATTCCGGAACCACCAACATAACCTCCATAAGCTATTTTATCCAATTATACCGCTTTCATACCAAAAATGTCTGGTCCGTCTGACCCGGGATTTGGAACACTGTTCCAACCCAAGTCAGACCCAGGACAGACCCTAATAACACCGCAACTCCAACCCTGGTCAGACCCAGTTACATTACACACAGGTGGAGTGTTTCTGTTCTGCCAGCACTTGAAAATGACATCATAACCAGGTGCCGGGGATCCGTCCCTCCCTAGGCTGTAAACGGGACTCGGGTCAGATGACCTGGTCAGCCGTTCACACTGGCCCTTATATCGATCCTTCCCGAGTCCAACCTGCTCGCTGCCTAGAATGGATTCCCGGGTTACCGGGCTCGGGTTATTTTGCTGTGACCTGGGTTATTGCGGTGGTGTGAGAGGAGTATTACATCCCCTCTATACAGTCCACAAACAATTTTAGATACGGTACAGTAGTTTATCTTTCTTCATCTTTACATCTCCCTGATCCCAGGCCAACATCGGTGTGTGACTGGATCACACAGCCCACCAAGGTCCTCTGCAATACTGTAGGTAGCACCTATCTTTGTGTATCACATGGCTATTTCCCTGTAGAGTGCAAGCCTTCGAGCAGGGCCTTCCTACCTCTCTGTCTGTTATTACCCGGACTCGTTTTATTATGGTTTGTTCCCAATTGTAAAGTGCAACGAATTATGCTGACGCTAAATGTTCATAAATAATTCTGGGCTGCTACGAATATTCATGAGCAATAATGCGAGAGTGAACAGCCTATGTACTGGCCGAGGAGACTGAGCTGATGATACAGCGTGACCTCATTAAGCTGCCAGCTGTCCGTACATTGGCTCAGAATGATCACATGACATTAGCATTATAGAATCTTTAGCCAAATGCTCAAAATAATGACGGTGGCATTTGTTTCTCAAGAATGGGCCAGTATGTGTGTAAATAGCCATGTTGTAATCCTAAGGTCCAGATGTACTAAGCCTTGAAAAGTGATAAAGTGGAGAGTGATAAACTACCAACCAACCAGCTCCTAACTGTCATTATTCAAACAGAGCCTGTAACATGGCAGATAGGAGCTAATTGGCTGGTATTTTGGGGTCTATTCATGAAGCAGCGAAAAGAGTGGAGAAGTGAGACTTAGGAGAAGTTGCCATGGGCAACTTCTCCGCTTGCTCACTTCTCCACACTTCACTTTTCACTGCTTCATGAATAGACCCCTTTAGCTCTGTCTACTTCATCACTTTTCAAGGCTTAGTACATCTGGCCCCTTAGACTGTTACTTAGGTTATACTATTCATGTTACGTATAGTATTATAATATGGTTTATTCCTTATCCTAGGAAGAAAAACCGAGAGAGTCACAATGAGGGTAAGACATTTTTTTTTTTCTTGTAAGATTGTTGTAGTTTTTACCATTAGCTTTTTCTTTTTTTTTCTGTTTGTTTTGTTATAACCATTTTTTTGCATTTTGCAAATAAACTTTTACAGAAAACCGCAGAGGATGCAATTGTCAGTACAATAAGAACATTAATCAGTCATTCTATAAAGTCTCCCCAAAAATAAACATAAATGTAGATCAAAATTTAATAGAATGAAAAATAATAACCATCTAGGTGCAGTGAGTCTGCCTAAGCTGCCGGCAATTATCCGAATGTTCCTCGATACTGGAATAGGAATGCTGACCACTTTATCAGACCTGTTCGGGCTGAAGGATCCAGCTGTCCAATAAAGATAACCCGCCTGTGAGTTCAAAAACTTTTACACTCACCCCCTGAGTGTTGGACTCCAAGCTGTCCATAAAAGGGCCCATTTCTTATAAGATAGTGTAATTCCCCTCGCCGTCTCAGGATACGCCGCTGCCGTGTCCATGTGCAGAGTTCTGATGTCTGATACAGACTGGGACGAAGGAGCCATTAATTGTACAATGGGCTCAGGAGCTGCCTTATTCGTTATCACAATGTGTTTTTTTTCTCTGCCAATTGACGTCCGTTCTTCCCTTGTGTTTTTAGTGGAGAGACATAGAAAAAAGAAGATAAATTCTGGCATAAATCGGATCGGTGACCTCATCCCATGCTCGCCAGCGCTAAAGCAGGTACTTTTACTGTTTTACCGGATAGATTTGCGACCGTTTTCATTTTTTTATTTTCTTTTTGTTCTATTGTTTTGGTTATCTTCTAATGAACAAAAAACAAATAGACCACAACCCCAATGCCCGAACTGTGAGCATGTTAATGGTCCCAGCCGGTGTGGTCAAACAGCAGCCACTTCCTTCCCTTAGCCACACGCTGGCGTACATGCCCGGGGGGGAGCACTTGTATGGAGCAGAGAGCTTGGTGGCAGGGTTCAGAGATGTTTGCTATCTTGTGTGCACACCAATCACACCAGCTGGCCGTCTCCTGGGGCAGTAGTGGTTGGAGGTTTTTCTGCTTCAGGCTTTGCATTGCTGGTGCTGAACAAGTAGGTGCTGGTAAAAGAGGTAAGGTGCTTCGCTAGTCTGTCCTTTGCATTGATCTAAATCAGGGGTGGCCAACCAGTCAGTGACAAAGAGCCAAAAAACCTTGTTAGGTACGTCAAAGAGCCGACATCGAGCCGATGGCACACATGCAAAAATGGAATGTGGCCTTGTGCCTGCTAGACCACACCCCTGGTATAAAATACATTGAAAAACCCAGAACAACATAAAATAAATTTTTTTAAAGCCAGATCCACTGAAAAAGCCACTTTCACAAAAAATAATTGAAAATGCCAGATTTACTTAATAAACTTCAGCTCCCCCATGTGTCACTCCAGCCAGCACCTTCCTGTCACTCCAGCCAGCTCCCCCATGTTTTACTCCTGCTAGAACACTTCTATGTCATTCCAGCCAGCTCCCTCGTGTCACTCCAGCCAGCTCCCCCATGTGTCACTACTGTGAAGACCCTGCTGTGTCACTCCAGCCAGGTCTCCCTCGTGTCACTCCAGCCAGCTCCCCCATGTGTCACTACTGTCAAGACCCTGCTGTGTCACTCTAGCCAGCTCCCCCACATTTCATTCCTGCTAGCAACCTCCTGTCACTCCAGCCAGCTCCCCTGTGTCACTCCTGCTAGCTCTTCCATGTGTCACTCCAGCCAGCTCCCTCCTGTCACTCCAGCCAGCTCTTCCATGTGTCACTCCTGCTAGCACCCTCCTATGTCACTCCAGCCAGGTCTCCCGTGTGTCACTACTGTCAAGACCCTGCTGTGTCACTCCAGCCAGGTACCCCATGTGTCACTCCAGCCAACACCCTCCTGTCACTCCAGCCAGCTCCCCTGTGTCACTCCTGCTAGCACCCCCATGTGTCACTCCAGCCAGCTCCACCGTGTCACTCCTGCTAGCTCCACCGTGTCACTCCTGCTAGCACCCTACTATGTCACTCCAGCCAGCTCCACCGTGTCACTCCTGCTAGCTCCACCGTGTCACTACTTCTAGCACCCTACTATGTCACTCCAGCCAGCTCCACCGTGTCACTCCTGCTAGCTCCACCGTGTCACTCCTGCTAGCTCCACCGTGTCACTCCTGCTAGCACCCTACTATGTCACTCCAGCCAGCTCCACCGTGTCACTCCTGCTAGCTCCACCGTGTCACTACTTCTAGCACCCTACTATGTCACTCCAGCCAGCTCCACCGTGTCACTCCTGCTAGCTCCACCGTATCACTCCTGCTAGCTCCACCGTGTCACTCCTGCTAGCACCCTCCTGTGTCACTCCTGCTAGCACCCTCCTATGTCACTCCAGCCAGCTCCCCATGTGTCACTCCTGCTACCACCCTCCTATGTCACTCCAGCCAGCTCCTCCATGTGTCACTCCTGCTATCACCCTCCTCTGTCACTCCAGCCAGCTCTCCCATGTGTCACTCCTGCTACCACCCTCCTATGTCACTCCAGCCAGCTCCCCTGTGTCACTCCTGCTACCACCCTCCTATGTCACTCCAGCCAGCTCCCCATGTGACACTCCTGCTACCACCCTCCTATGTCACTCCAGCCAGCTCTCCCATGTGTCACTCCAGCCAGCTCCCCATGTGTCATTACTTCCAGCACCCTCCTATCACTCCAGCCAGCTCCCCCGCGTCACTCCTGCCAGGACCCTCCTGTGTCTCTCCAGCCAGCTCTCCCATGTGTCACTTCTTCCAAGACCCTGCTGTGTCACTCCAGCCAGCTCTCCCATGTGTCACTCCAGCCAAAACCCTGCTGTCACTCCAGCCAGCTCCCCCATGTGTCACTCCTGCTACCATCCTCCTATGTCACTCCAGCCAGCTCTCCCATGTGTCACTCCAGCCAAAACCCTGCTGTCACTCCAGCCAGCTCTCCCATGTGTCACTCCTGCTACCACCCTCCTATGTCACTCCAGCCAGCTCTCCCATGTGTCACTCCAGCCAGCTCCCCATGTGTCATTACTTCCAGCACCCTCCTATCACTCCAGCCAGCTCCCCCGCGTCACTCCTGCCAGGACCCTCCTGTGTCTCTCCAGCCAGCTCTCCCATGTGTCACTTCTTCCAAGACCCTGCTGTGTCACTCCAGCCAGCTCTCCCATGTGTCACTCCAGCCAAAACCCTGCTGTCACTCCAGCCAGCTCCCCCATGTGTCACTCCTGCTACCATCCTCCTATGTCACTCCAGCCAGCTCTCCCATGTGTCACTCCAGCCAAAACCCTGCTGTCACTCCAGCCAGCTCTCCCATGTGTCACTCCTGCTACCACCCTCCTATATCACTCCAGCCAGCTCCCCCATGTGTCACTCCAGCCAGCTCCACCATGTGTCACTACTTCCAGCACCCTCCCACATCACTCCTGCCAGGACCCTCCTATGTCTCTCCAGCCAGCTCTGCCATGTGTCACTCTAGCACACCCTCATGTATCACTACAGCCCCCCCACCAAGTCGTGCCATTGCAGCAGTCCCTAATGTGTCCTCTGTTTGCTGGTGGGTGTCTCACCTCTAGTATCTGGCTCCTTCAGTTTTCAGTTTGTAGTGCTGCTGCGTTTCTGGCTGGAGTGCAGCGGTTTCTGTATCTGTTGTGGTCACATGATTTAGAGTGTTGGGAGCCACATTTGAATAAAGAAAGAGCCACATGAGGCTCAAGAGCCACAGGTTGGCCACCGCTGATCTAAATAGTGCAGCACTTGGAATGGGGCTACAAGCTGGTGGAGGCAGCCCAGGATCATGGTCCGATGCACCCCTCCCAATAATGATCATTGTTATTGGAAGCCAACTGAGGGCATTGTGCAAACTCTTTCCTCTTGTCTTTGTGGTCTGCTCTGCACTGTCCACCAGCGACTGGAGACCTACTCTATGTACTAGCCACAGTTTTATATTGTAGTCTCCATTTTGAGAGTTTGTATGGTACAGTTGCCACTAGAATGGTGGCTAGTAATCAAAGCAGAGCCCAGAGAGAGTTCTGTATTATTGTCACCATTGTAGTTTATGCTTTGTATACTAGCCACTAGATAGGATTCTGTCTTATTGTCACCAGCATGTGTTCTGCTTTGTATACTAGCGACTAGAGGAGATTCTGTGTTGTTGTCACCGCAATGGGCTCTGCTTTGTATACTAGCCACAAGAGAGGATTCTGTATTAATACCACTAGTTTATGCTTTGTATACTAGCCACAAGAGAGGATTCTGTATTATCACCATTGTAGTTTATGCTTTGTATACTAGCCACCAGAGAGAATTCTGTATTATTGTCACTGGAATGGGTCCTACTTTGTATACTAGCCACCAGAGGGGATTCTGTATTATTGACACCTGAATGGGCCCTGCTTTATATACTAGCCGCCAGAGAGGATTCTGTAGTATTGTCACCAGAATGGGTCCTGCTTTGTATACTAGCCACCAGAGAGGGTTCTATATTATTGTCACCGGAATGGGCACTGCTTTATATACTAGCTGCCAGAGGAGATTCTGTATTTTTGTCACCAGAATGGGCTCTGCTTTGTATACTAGCGACCAGAGGGGATTCTGTATTATTGTCACCATTGTAGTTTATGCTTTGTATACTAGCGCCCAGAAGGGATTCTGCATTATTGTCACCAGAATGGGCTCTGCTTTGTATACTAGCGCCCAGAGAGGATTCTGCATTATTGTCACTGGAATGGGCTCTGCTTTCTATACTAGCCGCCAGAGATACCTGTGACCCACACTGGAATTAAAGATAATCGCATAACTTTCTGTAACATACGTGAAGGATTCTGTACATTGAAATAATTTTTAGGGTTTTGGTATAAAATCCTTGGGGTACTGATAACACTGTTAGGCAATAGGTCATCTTATTAATAGCATTTACACAGGATACTTCACCATTGGTGTTTTCATCTTATTGATCTTACAGTCTAATTTGTAGCTAAAATAAATTGTCACACCTAGATGAATCTCCAGCAATCCCAAGTGCCTTAGCAGCTGGTGCATTTAACCACTGAGCTACCGTCCCTGATGGACGTATTTTGCTCGGTAACCTTCAGATGCTTATTACAGATGTGACTCTGCATCTCACTGTCCTTTGTGATTTCCTCCAGAGCAAAAATATGATTCTGGACCAAGCCTTCAAGTACATCACGGAACTCAAGCGACAGAACGACGAGCTGCTGCTGAATGGTGGAGACCAGGAGCAAGGTGAGGGCTGGCCCGGGCTCAGGTGGTGTAGCAGAGTGCAGAGTAATGCAGAACTCAAGCGCCAGGAGGGATCTGCTTACGAGCCAGGGAAAATGCGCATCCATTTACTGTAGAACGTTTCAGACGCCTGGACTTCCTGGGTGCTCGGAGTTTTCCAGCTCCGACCTTGTGTCTTGTGATACAGAGACGTATACTTTATTACCTTATTTGTAAAGAGTCTCCGTACACCGGTACAATTGAAATATAGCTCACCGGGGATTAGCAACGTAAACGTTTCCATTCTTGGTTTTCCTTGTGTTTTTAGAGATCTATACATTTGATCTTATGTGCCCACACTAAGTAACTTCCCAACTGTAAAGACTGCTTCCCATGAAGCACAGCCCATTGCTACCGAGGGGGAGGTCCATCAAATATTTTAAAGAGGAAGGGGCAAGGTGTAGCCCACAGCAACCAGTTGAATTCCAGCTGTCCTTTATCTAGTACATTGTATAAAATAACTAGAATCCGATTGGTTACTATAGAAGATTTGATACACTTCCCCCTATATCTGAATACATTGACACAAGTTAATTGAGTTTTTACATAACCCCCAATACCCTTTTCTTCCAACTTGTCACACCCAATTCTGTTAGCCGTATATAGCTGGTGGTCATTTTCCAGTTTTGTGAGCAGGAACCAGTATTCTGGCAGCCGTTCTGTAAGCCAAGCTGATGGGTAGCTTATCTTTTGGCTGGGAAGTAGTGTCCTCACTGAGGCGCGAGGCACTCGGTAATGTCACCAGTTCCTAGCCTCCTGCGTTCAGTTCATTTCATATATATGATTGGTTGCTGTACTAGACGTGCCTGTACAAGAGACCCCAGGCTTTGCTCAATCCCTTAGTTTTTGTGGACTCTGCAAGTTCTTGCGTGTCCAAAGTTTACAACTTATTCCCCCTGCTCCGAGCGCAGCGCTGAATGAGTTTTTGTGTTCTTTGATGACTTAATTTTCCTTTCCCGTTTATGTTGTTTTACAGCCTGTGAGATTAAGAAGCTGAGAAGAGAGTTGTCCGAGATCCAGAGGGAAAATGGCCGTTACATCGAGCTTCTGAAGAGCAACGGCATCTGCCTTTACGACGATCCAACGCTGCATTGGAAAGGAAATGCCAGGAGCACGAAGGCTTCGCTAATAGTCCCCAATGACCAGGTCCAGAAGCTTCCTCTCTGCCTTAACGGCAACCAGCTGAGCTCTGCTAACCAGGGTACCGCTGTGCACGGAATCACGTTCAACGTGGGTCATAACCTTCAGAAGCAAACGGCCAATGTTGTGCCAGTTCAGAGGACTTGTAACCTGGTTACGCCGATCACAATTTCTGGTGTGATTCCACTGGACAAAGCTTTGCAGCAAAACTCGGCGTCTGCATCCACGTCAAGTCAGCACATAGAACTGAGTCTTCCTGTGACCACAGTAGCCCCCACCAACCAACAGACCATCCACTTACCACCTAGCTCTACGTCTCCTCTTTCTTCTCTGGCTGCCTCAGCTGGCCCACCCAACTCTCCTTCCAACCATGTAACGCAAGAAAATAATGTGGATTGTTCCGGTAGGAAACTCCTGGACGTTTTGACCAAATCTGCTGCTTCCACCTGCAACAATCTTCCATTGCCTGTAACCCAGCCCAACGCACCAGCGATAAATCTGAACAGTCCTCCTAATTTGGTTCAGGAGAAGATGCCTGGAGCTGCTGGTTGTGTTGAAACGGTGAAAGATGTAGTCAAGGGAGTTTTTCCTGGTGTTGACGTTGATACAAGCCCAAGAGTTCCTGTCAATTCTAGAGAAACCAGTTCCTCTGTAGCAGATGAGGCGGGTTCTGCTGGGCCGCTGCCGTCTGCCCTTTCTCTGGAGACCAGGTGGTCCGTTCCTAGTAGGTTAAATAAACTGAAAAGTGGCGTCAGCTTAACAGGAATTCCATCAGATGAAAATACTCAAACCACATGGACGACTCTGCAACTGGCAGGGAACACTGTGCAGCCGTTAAGTCGGATATCATCCACCATTATTCCTACACCATCGACTGAGCAGCCGGCGGTCTCCAAAGATATCTTGAGTAACCGGCAGGTAACCGCTTGCGTTAACGTGACCAGCACGATAACGCAAGTCAATCCTGTGGAAAAGGTAATTGTGAAAATGTCTTCTTACCAGCCCGTTCCAGTCCAGTCACTCATTACCCAGCCACAGCTGCAAAGCACAACCAGTATTCTTCCGCTCAATCCTCCTGTGCAAGTCATTCAAGTGGGTCAGCCTTTCGGGGCTGCAATAAATTCAGCCCCAGCCAATCAGAACATTATATTCCTCCAACCTCCTGCACCTGCTCCCTGCCCTCCTGTTCCTAAACCAGCAATGGGGCAGCAAATTGTTTTCATCCAAGCAGCAACTAACCAGAACCCTGTCCCTCTTGTGTCTGCTCAGCCTTCTCCGTCAGTGGTGATGCCGATTAATGCCGCCAACCCTGCAGCTTGCCCAACAAACCCTGTGCAAAGTGCGATGGTCCAACAGACGCACGGCGGAAAACACCTTGTTCACATCTTGCCCAGACCTACAACTGTACAGCTTGCGAGCACAGCCCAACAGGTGCCCGTGTCTACAGCCATATCAAACCAACAGCCACCAACAATTTCGTTAAATGGACAGTTGTTCGCACTACAACCCATGACCCCTGCAGCCGGCGCCTCAAACGCCATGCCTATGCAAATTATCCAGCCGACTACCAGCGAAGATCCCAACACAAATGTAGCCCTCAACACTTTTGGCGCGTTGGCCAATCTGAGCCAGAACATATCTCATATTGCTGGACAAAGTTGCCTGCAGTTTACGCTTAATCCCCCTGCTGCATCTGCTTTAACCACTAGCAACATACCTGTGAGCTGTGTTTCAGTGGCTGGTCCCAGTGTGCCACCCGCCACCGCTGAGACGCCATCCGTTTTGCCCGTTCCTTCTCTCCTGGCAAAGCCTTCATCTGTGAAACCTATTGGTGGGACAGCACCCAGCACAAAGCCAAAAAAGGCAGTCAAGAAGGCGGCAGTTAAGAAAGGAGCTTCTGTAAAGAAAGATTCCACTGCCGCAACTAAATCAGATTTGCCGTGCCTAGAAGTTCCGAAAGAGCAATCCAGCAATACAAATCAAAGACCTGTGGAAAGTGCATCTATATTACCAACCTCTCTCGTTCCAGTACAGGAAGAATCTGATGCATCAGCCGGTTGTTCGCAAGCAGTTGTAGAGCGAGACAAAACTCAAGAAGCGAGCACTTCATCAGCAAGCTTAGAAGCCAATGTTTTGCTGGAGTCCGTGCATGAGGAGCCATTACCCTCAGACGGTTCTAGAGATCTTGTTACCGATGAAGTCTCTATAGCACATGATGAGCAGAGACCGCCAACAGTGGCCCCAGAATGTTTTAAAGCTAATATTGGATCCGGCACTGCTCATTTCAACCACCAGTCTGTTGAAGAGTCTCTGGTTGTTGTGGTTCCTCAAGATGAGATTGGATTAACCACAGATGGAAATTCCGAAACTGCCACGGCTTCCAGATCTTGCCTCACCGAAGGAGACACTGCAAGTTTGACTGCCACCGACTTATTGGACGTACAGATTTTAACTGAAGATCCAAATGGGAAATACCCACCTGGAAAAGCCACCACCAAGGATCTCGACAGTCATGGGATGTCATACAGAGACATCAAGTCAAAGGAGTCTGCCTCTTCTGAACCGACCAAGCCAAGCTCCTCAATTGTCCAAGCTGCCCAAAATCCGAGCAGTATCTCTGAGCAAGAAAGTGGCTCATGTGCCGCCAGTCGTCAGACAGACTCTCCCCTGTCCAATAGTTCAGTAAGTAGCCGTAATTTCTCTGTGGCCTCAATGTTGCCAGACACCAGCAGAGCGGACATGGCCAGTGGTGTTTCATTGGTGCCACCATTAAATGCGTGTGGGTTTTCCGAGCAGAATGATATTGTTGCAGTGGCTGCAAAAGCTCTGTTCGACCAGGAAAGTCTTTCAAAGGGAAGATCAAGGACGCAGGCGAACGTTGGAGATGCTGTTCCCAGGAATGTAGAAGCAGAAGCATCACCTACCAACTGTCCATTGCCGTTAAAGCCACATTCAGCCAAGGAAAATATTTCTCATGTTCCTCCTACGTCCGCTTCTTTCAATACTCTGGGTACGAAGGCTCACGCTTGTGCTGATCGCTTGGTAGACAAATCTACTTGCCCCTTAGGAGTAAATCCCACCAGTCTCTCTCTACAGATTTCGGCGTCTCAGTCCCAGAGTGTGACCAGTTTGAGTATAAATAACTTATTACACCAAGGCGGAATTACTCACTCCGTTTTGAACTGTGCAAGCATGTGTCAGACGTCTGAGCACATACCTCTCCCTATGTCCACGAATCCTTCCGTGACCTCCAGCACTTATGAAAGCCAAACAGATGTGACATCTGCCTTATCTGAATACACTCACGAGCACCTACATTCTATGAACTCCGCTGATATGCAGGTGACCCAGGCCGCAGATTCCCTTCTAAAACAACAAGTGGAAGGAAGGAAAGAGTCCAACAAACGCACCGCTCACGTGGACGGGCTACTATCCACAGCCAAGAGGCAAAAGCAGTGTCACGCACCAGTCCGGCTTGAAAGGTTGCAGCCTTCGGACAACGTTGCAGAGCAGAATGACATTTTAGGCGGTCACGTCTCTTCCGACTCTTCGTCTGTGTCTGGGAGTATCCAAGGCCACAGGGAAGGAATTTCCAATCTGTTCCCCTCAAACAACTTTGTAAATTCAAATATGAGACAGACGGACATTCGCTGCAGTTCTCAGCCTTCCATCTCCGAGCACGGTCAGATGGGAAACCAGCACCTTCAGTCTTTGCATCAGCAGCAACAGCTTCATAACAGCAACCCCTATCTAAAGCCGCCGCAGCAGGCCGGGCACATGCGTGACCAGCATCTCATGTATCAGCAGCAACAACAGCTGCCGCTAGTTGACAGCTCTCTTCGCGCTCAGTCCCACAACATTCAGCAGCAAAGAATGATGCAGCAAGAGGTTCAAATGCAAAAGAAGCGCACCAATGTGCAAGGGTCCCAGGCGGCAAGGTTGTCTCTGCAACAGAAGCACCTTTCTGAGCAAAACCGCCAGAAGAGTGCCCAGCCCCACCGCCAGCAAATGCAGCAACAGCAGCAGCTTCCTCCTCATTTTGGGTCTGGCCAGCCAGAAAAGACATGCGAGAACAATACACCTTCCCGCGGCCTTCACGGTGCCCACTCGCAAAGCCACGTGAGTCAAGATATCCGTCATCAACATCAGCAGGAAATCGGCAGCCGGTCCCAAGGGCCTGTTGTGTCTTCGGAGCACTTGCCGAGCCACAACCAAATCCAAAGGCTTATGACCTCCAGGAGTTTAGAGCAGCAGATGGTTTCCCAGGCCAGCATTGTTCCTCGGCCGGCGAACATGACTTGTGCGCCACACAGGCAGGAGAGAAACAGAGTTTCCAGTTACTCCGCAGAGGCACTTATAGGTAAGAGTACTTCCAACTCCGAGCAGAGGCTGGGCGTGTCCATCCAGACTTCAAGGGTGTCTGAGCAACTGGAAATGAGAAAGTATTTGGACATTTCTAGGAATAAAGTGATACCAGCTCATAACATTCAGGGGCGCATGTCTGTAGAACATGTAGTCAATATGGACCCACAGAGGCTCCCGGACTGCCAAACCTTTAAGTTAGGTGGCTTGAATCAGCAGCAGCCATCTAACTTTGACATCCAGACGTCGAGAAACAACGATGGGGGTGCTACATCCAGCATGAGGGGGTTGCAGTCCCAAAGCTACAGGATTAGCCAGAATCCGAACTCTGCCATGGATCGGCAGAAGCACCTGCAATACCAGGTGGCGCAGGAAGTGCCCCTGGCAAATACGCTTCCGATTCGAGATGAGAATTCATGCCACCAGAGCTTTATGCAGAGCTTATTTGCCCCACATATCGGAGAGCAGGCAAATCAGAGGTCCATATCTGGTCACCAGAGGCCACAGTTTAATTCTTCCTCCAGCCTGGAGTTTAGCTGCCCGCCAGCGCGCGATACCCTGCACCTCCGGCGAGAGAACGAAGGACAGAACAGGGAAAGCTGCGACTTGGTCATGGGACAAGTGACATCAAGGAATAATTCTTTAAATATTCCCTTCTCCAGCTCTTCCTCTGCAGACATCCAGGGACGGAACACCAGCCCTCACAGTTCCATGCAGAAGTCCAATTCTGTGCGGCCAGCTGATGGTCAAGGTGCAAAGAACCAACTGAACATACAAGTCTCCATTAACATGCATGGCGTGGTCCATCCGCCTCTTCCTCATCAGTCTGTTCCCCATGTAAATATTGATCAGCGTCAAACCATGAGGCATGCCAATCCCCCGGTAGCCCAGCGCTCACGGCATCCTTTGCAGGAGGATCCTGATTCCAAAGCCCGCCAGCCGGAAAGGAACAGATCTGGGAACCAAAGACATGGCAATATGTTTGACTCTGCTTTGCCTCACCTTCCTCTAGCTGGTCCTAGTAGCATGATACTTGGCCGCCAGCAGCCAGGTGCTGAGAAAAGGGCCGGTCTTGTTCGCTTCATGCCGGACAGCCCTCAAGTGGCCACTGACAATACAGCCCCTGACCAGCACACGCTGGCCCAGAATTTTGGCTTTCCGTTCATACCCGAGGGTCCGATGAACCCACCCATTAATGCGAACGCATCTTTCATTCCCCCAGTCACACAGACGCCTGCCACACGGACAGCCGCACTTATCCCTGTAGATCCACAGAACACATTGCCCTCTTTTTACCCACCGTACTCACCAGCTCACCCGAGTCTGTCCAACGATCTCGCCATACCCTATTTTCCCAACCAGATCTTCCCTAACCCCAGCACAGAAAAGCCCAACAGCTCCGGACTGAACAACAGGTTTGGCTCCATACTGTCTCCGCCACGGCCTGTAGGCTTTTCCCAAACCACCTTCCCTCTTCTCCCTGAAATGCCTCCAATGCACATGGCTAACCCCTCTCACCTCTCAAACTTCAACTTAACGTCCCTCTTTCCGGAGATTGCCACGGCTCTCCCCGCCGATGGCTCAGCCATGTCACCCCTCCTCTCCATATCTCACTCAGCAGCTTCAGACTCTTCTAAGACGTCAAATCGTCCGGCACACAACATAAGCCATATATTGGGGCATGACTCCAGTTCGGCAGTGTAACGTTGCCCCTGGGTGACTTTCTGTGGAATGTAGCCCCGTCACTTATGTAATACTGTACATATAATGTATATTTCCTGAAGGTTTTTTTAAAGTTGGAGATTTGAAAATTCTATAATAATTACCTTTTATAATGGACATGTTTATGAAAACACTAGATGACGTTGCCCGGTCTCACCAGGGTAGACCTTCAATATTTACAGTGTCCATTTCCTTCATCCCATCTTAACTTATATGCTTAGTTCATTTTATGCCTGGGGTACAGGAGCATGGTAGTGTCAAGATTAAATAAATGTAAGATATTTTTTTAATGAATGAATTGAAGGTGGGTTATAAGACACATATGTAAACTTTTTTTTTTTTTTTTTTTTCTGCTTAAGGGTCTCTTTAAACCACATTGGTGGTTCTACCTCCAGGTGCTAGAAGTGGTATGTTTCATTAGATCTACAGGAAACTCCTAGACAGTCAGTAGGTCGACATGTCATTGGTTGAAACTTTTGTTGGTGTCATTTTCTGTGTTTAACCACGTGACCCCAATTAGTGTACTGCCTTTGCTTGCCACTCTTTGTGCAAGGTGCCTCGCTCAGCTGCACGCTGCACAGGTTACTATTCCCAATCGTAGGCCACGTTGATGGTAAAGGTTGAAAAACAAAACAAAAACTTGATGACTATGTGTCAACCTTTTGAACCTGTCGACCTTAAGCAGTGTCTACCTTTTACATGTTAACCTTTTAGTACCTGCTGACTATCGGTTAAGTGTGGACCTATCAACCGGATGCCGCTAGGATCACCAGGGTGCTGGATGAGCTCACTCTAGAGCAGGCCACATAGAACTGTCCATGCAAGAAGCAGTCCTCCGTCAAGTCAATCCTTGCCACCTTCAATAACCATCAAGTCCGTTCCCTGGGACCTGATGGTCATTGAAGGGACTGTAGACTCTTGAACTCGAAAGGGTGCTTTGATATGAGTGGTATGCGGGTTATGAACACATACTCCCCCCGAACACAACTGGTGAACACTGTGGCCTGGAGGATGTTCCTGTGGAGGGCCTTCACTCCCTGCCTGGTGTAACTGGGCGGGTTGAGGTTCTGCAACATCATTGGAACCCCCACTTGAAGAGAAGCTTGTGGGCTGGAAGGCCAGGAGAGTTGAGGGTGTTGAGTAACCCTTTCATCCTTTCTCTATCGTCCTAGTGGATGCTGGGGTTCCTGAAAGGACCATGGGGAATAGCGGCTCCGCACGAGACAGGGCACAAAAAGTAAAGCTTTTCCAGATCAGGTGGTGTGCACTGGCTCCTCCCCCTATGACCCTCCTCCAGACTCCAGTTAGATTTTTGTGCCCGGCCGAGAAGGGTGCAATCTAGGTGGCTCTCCTAAAGAGCTGCTTAGAAAAAGTTTAGCTTAGGTTTTTTATTTTACAGTGAGTCCTGCTGGCAACAGGATCACTGCAACGAGGGACTGAGGGGAGAAGAAGTGAACTCACCTGCGTGCAGGATGGATTGGCTTCTTGGCTACTGGACATCAGCTCCAGAGGGACGATCACAGGTACAGCCTGGATGGTCACCGGAGCCGCGCCGCCGGCCCCCTTGCAGATGCTGAAGTCAGAAGAGGTCCAGAATCGGCGGCTGAAGACTCCTGCAGTCTTCTAAAGGTAGCGCACAGCACTGCAGCTGTGCGCCATTTTCCTCTCAGCACACTTCACACGCAGTCACTGAGGGTGCAGGGCGCTGGGGGTGGGCGCCCTGGGAGGCAAATGTAACCTATATAAAGGCTAAAAATACCTCACATATAGCCCCCAGAGGCTATATGGAGATATTTAACCCCTGCCTGGATTCACTAAATAGCGGGAGACGAGCCCGCCGGAAAAGGGGCGGGGCCTATCTCCTCAGCACACGGCGCCATTTCCTCTCACAGCTCCGCTGGTCAGGACGGCTCCCAGGTCTCTCTCCTGCACTGCACTACAGAAACAGGGTAAAACAGAGAGGGGGGGCAAATTTATGGCGATATTTTGATATATATAAAGCAGCTATAAGGGAGCACTTATTATAAGGCTATCCCTGTTATATATAGCGCTTTTGGTGTGTGCTGGCAAACTCTCCCTCTGTCTCCCCAAAGGGCTAGTGGGTCCTGTCTTCGTTAGGAGCATTCCCTGTGTGTCTGCTGTGTCGGTACGTGTGTGTCGACATGTATGAGGACGATATTGGTGTGGAGGCGGAGCAATTGCCAAATATGAGGATGTCACCCCCTAGGGAGTCGACACCAGAATGGATGCCTTTATTTATGGAACTACGGGATAGTGTCAACACGCTAAAGCAGTCGTTTGACGACATGAGACGGCCGGACAATCAATTAGTGCCTGTCCAGGCGACTCAAACACCGTCAGGGGCTGTGAAACGCCCTTTGCCTCAGTCGGTCGACACAGACCCAGACGCAGGCACTGACTCCAGTGGTGACGGTGACGAATCAACCGTATTTTCCAGTAGGGCCACACGTTATATGATTTTGGCAATGAAGGAGGCGTTACATTTAGCTGATACTACAGGTACCACTAAACAGGGTATTATGTGGGGTGTGAAAAAACTACCTATAGTTTTTCCTGAATCAGAAGAATTAAATGACGTGTGTAATGAAGCGTGGGTTGCCCCTGATAAAAAGCTGATAATTTCAAAGAAATTATTGGCATTATACCCTTTCCCGCCAGAGGTTAGGGAGCGCTGGGAAACACCTCCTAGGGTGGACAAGGCGCTAACACGCTTATCTAAACAAGTGGCGTTACCCTCTCCTGAGACGGCCGCACTTAAAGATCCATCAGATAGGAGGATGGAAAATATCCAAAAAAGTATATACACACATGCAGGTGTTATACTACGACCAGCTATAGCGACTGCCTGGATGTGCAGTGCTGGGGTAGTTTGGTCAGAGTCCCTGATTGAAAATATTGATACCCTGGACAGGGACAATATTTTACTGTCGTTAGAACAAATAAAGGATGCATTTCTTTATATGCGTGATGCACAGAGGGATATCTGCACACTGGCATCACGGGTAAGTGCTATGTCCATTTCGGCCAGAAGAGCTTTATGGACGCGACAGTGGACAGGCGATGCGGATTCAAAACGACATATGGAAGTTTTGCCGTATAAAGGGGAGGAGTTATTTGGAGTCGGTCTATCAGATTTGGTGGCCACGGCTACAGCCGGGAAATCCACCTTTCTACCTCAAGTCACTCCCCAACAGAAAAAGGCACCGACTTTTCAACCGCAGCCCTTTCGTTCCTTTAAAAATAAGAGAGCAAAGGGCTATTCATATCTGCCACGAGGCAGAGGTCGAGGGAAGAGACAGCAACAGGCAGCTCCTTCCCAGGAACAGAAGCCTTCCCCGGCTTCTACAAAAGCCTCAGCATGACGCTGGGGCTTCTCAAGCGGACTCGGGGACGGTGGGTGGTCGTCTCAAAAATTACAGCGCGCAGTGGGCTCACTCGCAGGTAGATCCCTGGATCCTGCAGATAATATCTCAGGGGTACAGGTTGGAATTAGAGACAGATCCACCTCGCCGTTTCCTGAAGTCTGCTTTACCAACGTCCCCCTCCGAAAGGGAGACGGTTTTGGAAGCCATTCACAAGCTGTACTCTCAGCAGGTGATAGTCAAGGTACCTCTTCTACAACAAGGGAAGGGGTATTATTCCACTCTTTTTGTGGTACCGAAGCCGGATGGCTCGGTAAGGCCTATTCTAAATCTGAAGTCCTTGAACCTGTACATAAAGAAGTTCAAGTTCAAGATGGAGTCACTCAGAGCAGTGATAGCGAACCTGGAAGAGGGGGACTTTATGGTATCCTTGGACATCAAGGATGCGTATCTCCACGTTCCAATTTACCCCTCACACCAGGGGTACCTCAGGTTCGTTGTACAAAACTGTCACTATCCGTTTCAGACGCTGCCGTTCGGATTGTCCACGGCACCTCGGGTCTTTACAAAGGTAATGGCCGAGATGATGATTCTTCTTCGAAGAAAAGGCATATTAATTATCCCATACTTGGACGATCTCCTAATAAGGGCAAGGTCCGGAGAACAGCTAGAGATGGGATTAGCACTGTCGCAAGAAGTGCTAAAACAGCACGGGTGGATTCTGAATATTCCAAAATCCCAGTTAATGCCGACAACTCGTCTGCTGTTCCTAGGGATGATTCTGGACACGGTTCAGAAAAAGGTTTTTCTCCCGGAGGAAAAAGCCAAGGAGTTATCCGAGCTTGTCAGGAACCTCCTAAAACCAGGAAAGGTGTCTGTACATCAATGCACAAGAGTCCTGGGAAAAATGGTGGCTTCTTACGAAGCAATTCCATTCGGCAGATTCCACGCAAGAATTTTCCAAAGGGATCTGTTGGACAAATGGTCAGGGTCGCATCTTCAGATGCACCTGCGGATAACCCTGTCTCCAAGGACAAGGGTGTCTCTTCTGTGGTGGTTGCAGAGTGCTCATCTATTGGAGGGCCGCAGATTCGGCATACAGGATTGGATCCTGGTGACCACGGACGCCAGCCTGAGAGGCTGGGGAGCAGTCACACAAGGAAGAAACTTCCAGGGAGTATGGACGAGCCTGGAAACGTCTCTTCACATAAACATTCTGGAACTAAGAGCAATATACAATGCTCTAAGCCAGGCAGAACCTCTGCTTCAGGGAAAACCGGTGTTGATCCAGTCGGACAACATCACGGCAGTCGCCCATGTGAACAGACAGGGCGGCACAAGAAGCAGGAGTGCAATGGCAGAAGCTGCAAGGATTCTTCGCTGGGCAGAGAATCATGTGATAGCACTGTCAGCAGTGTTCATCCCGGGAGTGGACAACTGGGAAGCAGACTTCCTCAGCAGACACGATCTTCACCCGGGAGAGTGGGGACTTCATCCAGAAGTCTTCCACTTGCTGGTAACCCGTTGGGAAAGACCAATGGTGGACATGATGGCGTCTCGCCTCAACAAAAAACTGGACAGGTATTGCGCCAGGTCAAGAGATCCGCAGGCAATAGCTGTGGACGCGCTGGTAACGCCTTGGGTGTACCAGTCGGTGTATGTGTTTCCTCCTCTGCCTCTCATACCAAAAGTATTGAGAATTTCTCTATCGTCCTAAGTGGATGCTGGGGTTCCTGAAAGGACCATGGGGAATAGCGGCTCCGCAGGAGACAGGGCACAAAAAAGTAAAGCTTTACTAGGTCAGGTGGTGTGCACTGGCTCCTCCCCCTATGACCCTCCTCCAGACTCCAGTTAGATTTTGTGCCCGAACGAGAAGGGTGCAATCTAGGTGGCTCTCCTAAAGAGCTGCTTAGAGAAAGTTTAGTTTAGGTTTTTTTCTTTACAGTGAGTCCTGCTGGCAACAGGATCACTGCAACGTGGGACTTAGGGGGAAAGTAGTAAACTCACCTGCATGCAGAGTGGATTTGCTGCTTGGCTACTGGACACCATTAGCTCCAGAGGGATCGAACACAGGCCCAGCCGTGGAGTCCGGTCCCGGAGCCGCGCCGCCGACCCCCTTGCAGATGCTGAAGCGTGAAGAGGTCCGGAAACCGGCGGCTGAAGACTCCTCAGTCTTCATAAGGTAGCGCACAGCACTGCAGCTGTGCGCCATTTTCCTCTCAGCACACTTCACTGGGCAGTCACTGAGGGTGCAGAGCGCTGGGGGGGGGCGCTCTGAGAGGCAAATATAAACCTTATACAAGGCTAAAAATACCTCACATATAGCCCATAGGGGCTATATGGAGATATTTAACCCCTGCCTGACTGGAAAAATAGCGGGAGAAGAACCCGCCGAAAAAGGGGCGGGGCCTATCTCCTCAGCACACGGCGCCATTTTCTGTCACAGCTCCGCTGGTCAGAACGGCTCCCAGGTCTCTCCCCTGCACTGCACTACAGAAACAGGGTAAAACAGAGAGGGGGGGCACATTAATGGCTATATATATATATATTAAAGCAGCTATAAGGGAGCACTTAATATAAGGATATCCCTTGTATATATAGCGCTTTGTGGTGTGTGCTGGCAGACTCTCCCTCTGTCTCCCCAAAAGGGCTAGTGGGTCCTGTCTTCATTAGAGCATTCCCTGTGAGTTTGCGGTGTGTGTCGGTACGTGGTGTCGACATGTATGAGGACGATATTGGTGTGGAGGCGGAGCAATTGCCAAATATGCAGATGTCACCCCCCAGGGGGTCGACACCAGAATGGATGCCTTTATTTGTGGAATTACGTGATGGTTTATCTTCCCTTAAACAGTCAGTTGAGGACATGAGGCGGCCGGACAATCAATTAATGCCTGTCCAGGCGCCTCAAACACCGTCAGGGGCTGTAAAACGCCCTTTGCCTCAGTCGGTCGACACAGACCCAGACACGGGCACTGATTCCAGTGACGACGGTAGAAATTCAAACGTATTTTCCAGTAGGGCCACACGTTATATGATTTTGGCAATGAAGGAGACGTTACATTTAGCTGATACTACAGATACCGTAAAACAGGGTATTATGTATGGTGTGAAAAAACTACAAACAGTTTTTCCTGAATCAGAAGAATTAAATGACGTGTGTGATGAAGCGTGGGTTGCTCCTGATAAAAAGTTGATAATTTCAAAAAAGTTATTGGCATTATACCCTTTCCCGCCAGAGGTTAGGGCGCGCTGGGAAACACCCCCTAAGGTGGACAAGGCGCTCACACGCTTATCCAAACAAGTGGCGTTACCCTCTCCTGAGACGGCCGCACTTAAGGATCCATCAGATAGAAAGATGGAAGTTATTCAAAAGAATATATACACACATGCAGGTGTTATACTACGACCAGCTATAGCAACTGCCTGGATGTGCAGTGCTGGAGTAGTTTGGTCAGAATCCCTGATTGAAAATATTGATACCCTAGATAGGGACAATGTTTTACTGTCGTTAGAACAAATAAAGGATGCATTTATCTATATGCGTGATGCACAGAGGGATATTTGCACACTGGCATCTCGGGTGAGTGCTATGTCCATTTCAGCCAGAAGAGCCTTATGGACACGACAGTGGACAGGCGATGCGGATTCAAAACGTCACATGGAGGTTTTGCCGTATAAAGGGGAGGAGTTATTTGGAGTTGGTCTATCAGACTTGGTGGCCACGGCTACTGCCGGGAAATCCACTTTTTTACCTCAAGTCACTCCCCAACAGAGAAAGGCACCGACCTTTCAACCGCAGCCTTTTCGCTCCTACAAAAATAAGAGAGCAAAGGGCTTGTCGTACCTGCCACGAGGCAGAGGAAGAGGGAAGAGACACCAACAGGCAGCTCCTTCCCAGGAACAGAAGCCCTCCCCGGCTCCTGCAAAAACCTCAGCATGACGCTGGGGCCTCTCAAGCGGACTCGGGGACAGTGGGGGGCCGTCTCAAAAATTACAGCGCGCAGTGGGCTCACTCGCAGGTAGACCCCTGGATCCTGCAGATAATATCTCAGGGGTACAGGTTGGAATTAGAGACGGATCCTCCTCATCGTTTCCTGAAGTCTGCCTTACCAACCGTCTCTTCCGAAAGGGAGAGGGTGTTGGAAGCCATTCACAAGCTGTACGCTCAGCAGGTGATAGTCAAAGTACCCCTATTACAACAAGGAAAGGGGTATTATTCCACTCTATTTGTGGTACCGAAGCCGGATGGCTCGGTAAGGCCTATTCTAAATCTGAAGTCCTTGAACCTCTACATAAAAAAGTTCAAGTTCAAGATGGAGTCACTCAGAGCAGTGATAGCGAACCTGGAAGAAGGGGACTTTATGGTATCCTTGGACATCAAGGATGCGTATCTACACGTTCCGATTTACCCCGCACACCAGGGGTACCTCAGGTTCATTGTTCAAAACTGTCACTATCAGTTTCAGACGCTGCCGTTCGGATTGTCCACGGCGCCTCGGTTCTTTACCAAGGTAATGGCCGAGATGATGATTCTTCTTCGAAGAAAAGGCGTATTAGTTATCCCATACTTGGACGATCTCCTAATAAGGGCAAGGTCCAGAGAACAGCTGGAGACAGCTTTAGCACTATCTCAAGAGGTGCTAAGACAACACGGGTGGATTCTGAATATTCCAAAATCCCATTTAATCCCGACAACTCGTCTGCTGTTCCTAGGAATGATTCTGGACACGGTTCAGAAAAAGGTTTTCCTTCCAGAGGAAAAAGCCAAGGAGTTATCCGATCTGGTCAGGAACCTCCTAAAACCAGGAAAAGTGTCAGTACATCAATGCACAAGAGTCCTGGGAAAAATGGTGGCTTCTTACGAAGCAATTCCATTCGGCAGATTCCATGCAAGAATATTCCAAAGGGATCTGTTGGACAAATGGTCAGGGTCGCATCTGCAGATGCACCTGCGAATAACCCTGTCACCAAAGACAAGGGTGTCACTTCTGTGGTGGTTGCAGAAGGCTCACCTATTAGAAGGCCGCAGATTCGGCATTCAGGATTGGATCCTGGTGACCACGGACGCCAGCCTGAGAGGCTGGGGAGCAGTCACACAAGGAAGAAACTTCCAGGGAGTATGGACGAGTCTGGAAAAGTCTCTTCACATAAACATTCTGGAACTAAGAGCAATCTACAATGCTCTAAGCCAGGCGGAACTTCTCCTGCAAGGAAAGCCGGTGTTGATTCAGTCGGACAACATCACGGCGGTCGCCCATGTAAACAGGCAGGGCGGCACAAGAAGCAGGAGTGCAATGGCAGAAGCTGCCAAGATTCTTCGCTGGGCGGAGAATCACGTGATAGCACTGTCAGCAGTGTTCATCCCGGGCGTGGACAACTGGGAAGCAGACTTCCTCAGCAGACACGATCTTCATCCGGGAGAGTGGGGTCTACATCCAGAAGTCTTCAACATGTTAATAGACCGTTGGGAAAGACCAATTGTAGACATGATGGCGTCTCGCCTCAACAAGAAACTGGACAAATATTGCGCCAGGTCAAGAGATCCACAGGCAATAGCTGTGGACGCACTGGTAACTCCTTGGGTGTACCAGTCAGTGTATGTGTTTCCTCCTCTGCCGCTCATACCAAAGGTATTGAAGATCATACGGCAAAGAAGAGTAAGAACAATACTAGTGGTTCCGGATTGGCCGAGAAGGACTTGGTATCCGGAACTTCAAGAGATGCTCACGAACGAACCGTGGCCTCTACCTCTGAGAAGGGACCTGCTACAGCAGGGTCCCTGTCTTTTTCAAGACTTACCGCGGCTGCGTTTGACGGCATGGCGGTTGAACGCCAGATCCTAAAAGGGAAAGGCATTCCAGAAGAAGTCATTCCTACCTTGATTAAGGCACGGAAGGAAGTCACCGTGAAACATTATCACCGCATTTGGCGAAAATATGTAGCGTGGTGCGAGGATCGGAGGGTTCCGACGGAGGAATTCCAACTGGGTCGTTTCCTACATTTCCTGCAATCAGGATTATCTATGGGTCTCAAATTGGGATCCATTAAGGTTCAAATTTCGGCCCTGTCAATATTCTTCCAAAAAGAATTGGCCTCTGTCCCTGAGGTCCAGACTTTTGTCAAGGGAGTACTGCATATACAGCCTCCTGTGGTGCCTCCGGTGGCACCGTGGGATCTAAATGTAGTTTTAGATTTCCTCAAATCCCATTGGTTTGAACCATTGAAAAAGGTGGATTTGAAATATCTCACATTGAAAGTGACTATGTTACTAGCCCTGGCCTCTGCCAGGAGAGTATCTGAATTGGCGGCTTTATCTTATAAAAGTCCTTATCTAATCTTCCATTCGGATAGGGCAGAACTGCGGACTCGTCCGCATTTTCTCCCTAAAGTGGTATCAGCATTTCATCTGAACCAACCTATTGTGGTGCCTGCGGCCACTAGCGACTTGGAGGACTCCAAGTTGTTGGACGTTGTCAGAGCCTTAAAAATATACATTGCAAGGACGGCTGGAGTCAGAAAATCTGACTCGCTGTTTATATTGTATGCACCCAACAAGTTGGGCGCACCTGCTTCTAAGCAGTCGATTGCTCGTTGGATTTGTAACACAATTCAACTTGCACATTCTGTGGCAGGCCTGCCACAGCCTAAAACTGTAAAAGCCCACTCCACAAGGAAGGTGGGCTCATCTTGGGCGGCTGCCCGAGGGGTCTCGGCATTACAACTCTGCCGAGCAGCTACGTGGTCGGGGGAGAACACGTTTGTAAAATTTTACAAATTTGATACCCTGGCAAAGGAGGACCTGGAGTTCTCTCATTCGGTGCTGCAGAGTCATCCGCACTCTCCCGCCCGTTTGGGAGCTTTGGTATAATCCCCATGGTCCTTTCAGGAACCCCAGCATCCACTTAGGACGATAGAGAAAATAAGAATTTACTTACCGATAATTCTATTTCTCGGAGTCCGTAGTGGATGCTGGGCGCCCATCCCAAGTGCGGATTATCTGCAATACTTGTACATAGTTATTGTTAACTAATTCGGGTTATTGTTAAGGAGCCATCTTTAAGAGGCCCTTTCTGTTGTCATACTGTTAACTGGGTTTAGATCACAAGTTGTACGGTGTGATTGGTGTGGCTGGTATGAGTCTTACCCGGGATTCAAAATGCCTCCCTTATTGTGTATGCTCGTCCGGGCACAGTACCTAACTGGAGTCTGGAGGAGGGTCATAGGGGGAGGAGCCAGTGCACACCACCTGACCTAGTAAAGCTTTACTTTTTTGTGCCCTGTCTCCTGCGGAGCCGCTATTCCCCATGGTCCTTTCAGGAACCCCAGCATCCACTACGGACTCCGAGAAATAGAATTATCGGTAAGTAAATTCTTATTTATACGGCAAAGAGGCGTAAGGACGATACTAGTGGTTCCGGATTGGCCAAGAAGGACTTGGTACCCGGAACTTCAAGAGATGATCACGGAAGATCCGTGGCCTCTACCTCTAAGGAGGGACTTGCTTCAGCAGGGTCCCTGTCTGTTTCAAGACTTACCGCGGCTGCGTTTGACGGCATGGCGGTTGAACGCCGGATCCTAAAGGAAAAAGGCATGCCGGAAGAAGTCATTCCTACTTTGATTAAAGCAAGGAAGGAAGTAACCGTGCAACATTATCACCGAATTTGGCGAAAATATGTTGCGTGGTGCGAAGATCGGAGTGCTCCGACGGAGGAATTTCAACTGGGTCGATTCCTACATTTCCTGCAATCAGGATTGTCTATGGGTCTCAAATTGGGATCTATTAAGGTTCAAATTTCGGCCCTGTCGATTTTCTTTCAAAAAGAATTGGCTTCAGTCCCTGAAGTCCAGACCTTTGTTAAGGGAGTGCTACATATACAGCCTCCTGTGGTGCCTCCAGTGGCACCGTGGGATCTCAATGTGGTTTTGGACTTTCTAAAATCTCATTGGTTTGAACCACTAAAGAAGGTGGATTTGAAATATCTCACATGGAAAGTGACCATGCTTCTAGCCCTGGCTTCGGCCAGGAGAGTGTCAGAACTGGCAGCTTTATCTTACAAAAGCCCATATCTGATTTTCCATTCGGACAGGGCAGAACTGCGGACTCGTCCGCATTTTCTCCCTAAGGTGGTGTCAGCATTTCATCTGAACCAGCCTATTGTAGTGCCTGCGGCTACAAGTGACTTGGAGGACTCCAAGTTACTGGACGTTGTCAGAGCATTAAAAATATATATTGCAAGGACAGCTGGAGTCAGAAAATCTGACTCGTTGTTTATATTGTATGCACCCAACAAGATGGGTGCTCCTGCGTCTAAGCAGACGATTGCTCGTTGGATCTGTAGCACAATCCAACTTGCACATTCTGTGGCAGGCCTGCCACAGCCTAAATCTGTAAAGGCCCACTCCACAAGGAAGGTGGGCTCATCTTGGGCGGCTGCCCGAGGGGTCTCGGCATTACAACTTTGCCGAGCAGCTACGTGGTCAGGGGAGAACACGTTTGTAAAATTTTACAAATTTGATACTCTGGCTAAGGAGGACCTGGAGTTCTCTCATTCGGTGCTGCAGAGTCATCCGCACTCTCCCGCCCGTTTGGGAGCTTTGGTATAATCCCCATGGTCCTTTCAGGAACCCCAGCATCCACTAGGACGATAGAGAAAATAAGATTTTACTTACCGATAAATCTATTTCTCGGAGTCCGTAGTGGATGCTGGGCGCCCATCCCAAGTGCGGATTATCTGCAATAATTGTACATAGTTATTGTTAACTAATTCGGGTTATTGTTGAAGGAAGCCATCTTTCAGAGGCTCCGCTGTTATCATACTGTTAACTGGGTTTAGATCACAAGTTGTACGGTGTGATTGGTGTGGCTGGTATGAGTCTTACCCGGGATTAAAAATCCTCCCTTATTGTGTACGCTCGTCCGGGCACAGTACCTAACTGGAGTCTGGAGGAGGGTCATAGGGGGAGGAGCCAGTGCACACCACCTGATCTGGAAAAGCTTTACTTTTTGTGCCCTGTCTCCTGCGGAGCCGCTATTCCCCATGGTCCTTTCAGGAACCCCAGCATCCACTACGGACTCCGAGAAATAGATTTATCGGTAAGTAAAATCTTATTTTTGCACCACTGAGTCCACAGACCTATGCCCCATTGCTGCCCCTTTGAATGACTGAATTAGAGAGTGAGAGTGACCGTAGCCTTGTCGTTTTTGGGGGTAGGAATGGCACCCCCCAATCCAGATTTGCCTTTGTGGGATTAATTAGGACAAAATCCTGAATTCGTTTTTAGTTGTTTGTGTGGGAAACCTTTTGTAAGCCAAACCAAGGCGATCGCTAATCGGGCCTAAGAGATACTGAGGAATTGTAAAAACACATGTGACCCCTAAGGAGGTGAAAAGGGGTAAAATTTTGAAAAATCCCTACTTAGCGGGTGCTTGCGTCATGGAAGGAATATACTCCCCGAATTTCATGTTTCTCGGTCCAGGGATTTGGGCCAGACGTGGATAAGTCGGTCAGTCAGGACATTTGTTAAAATATATATATATATATATATATATATATATATATATATATATATATATATATATATATATATATAAAGATGAAATTAATTGTCTTCCCATCTCATCATTATTATTTACATAATATTGCTGTTGGTTCCTATTTTTTCAGTCCAACCAGTTTGTGTTGTTCCAGTAATGGCTCATATCTTATCAGCTTTCATAACTGGGGCATTGCAGGCTCCTGAAACCGTATCTGTGCAGTGTCTTAATGGTGACAATAGGATGAGTATTGAGCCTATGAAAAGAAATGAGTTTTGAATGTGTTGATTGAAATTGAATAAGCATTATCTCTAGTTTATTCCTTTAGACAAAAATGCTTTATTATTATTATTATTATTTATTATTACACTGCATTTAATAGATGGCCGTGCGTTCTCTTAGCCCGCATATGTGATGGCTGTAATTGCAGTTATATCTCTCCGTATACTTCCCCTTGGAACTACAAGGGATTATTATGAGAAAGTTTTTTTTTTTCAAATTCTTTTTTATTTCAATTGAAGCATAACAAAGATGTATATCAAAGTACAATAAAATATATCTTTAGAAAGATCTATAGCGTAGACATTGGTTTATCACACAATAAATACAAAGTAGCATTGTGATTCACTGTTAGGACCAGTATGCATATATATGAGTCACAACAGGGTGTCTTTCAAATAATAAAAAAAAAAAAACAGACAAAATGAGCCCGGATCCGTGCCCTCACCCACATCCACACCCACTCTCTTCCAGGGCAAGGTTTTATGTTTCCCCCTGAATTAAGCATGATAATAAACTAACCGGCCACAAGTGAGATTGGGGGGTCCTGTTCATAAACTCTAGTTTCGTACCATAAAGTGTTGTGGAAACATTTCCACACCTGTTCCCTCAAAGGGTGGGACAGGGTTTCTATATAGCTTTCCCATGTTTCGAAAAAAAATTTAGTAAACTTTTCCTTTTGTAAGGAAGCCTCCAGCCATTCCATTCTGAAAATGTGAAAGATCTTCCCTAGGAAAAGTGACATTGGCGGGGCAGTGGGCTGTATCCACATCTGTAAAATAAATTTTTTGGCAGCTGCGGAGATTATCGTCAACAATTTTTTAACGCCCTGTGCCACCCTAGTACCTTCCGGCATCATACCAAATATTGCCCATTCAGGGGTAAGCGGTAAATAATTAACTAGGTGTTGGGTAACATATCTCCATATCTGGACCCAGAATATCCGGACTATAGGGCACTCCCAGAGGCAATGAAATATCTCAGCTCGTTGCATACCACATCTAGGGCATGAAGGGTCTTCTAGCAAGCCCATTAGATGTCTACGGTGTGGCGATAGATATGTTCTATGCCACACATTTAAAAAGAGTTCAGTGTAGGATGCAGCAGGTATCAGCCTGATGGATAGTTCGAGATACTTCAACAAATTTTTCATAGTAAGAGACGGAAAATGGCCTATCCATTGCGCCATCCCCGTCGTTACGTCAGCATATTGTAAGGGCGTGTGTAAGAATGAATAATGAGTAGAGATCGCCTTGGAAGAGGGGTTCCTAGTCAGTTTGAGAAAGTTTTTAATTTACATGAGTATTACCAGAAAATATAAAACCAAATATATAAAGGTTATTTTTTTGTTTGTTTTTTAAATCTAATGGAATAAAATCTTAAAAGCAAAACCCAATGGGCTTCATTTAGCGTTAGGGCCAAATATATAAGGGGTGTACAATTGCACCTGGACAAACATTGTGCAATGCACAAAGTGGAAACGCAATCGTTCCTGAATAAAATCACTGGTTGCTTTTGCATTTTGCTTTATTTTTACACTGAGAGTTACAAGTTCGGATGTTCCAATGCAAACAACTCTGCTCCAAATCTCACACTCTAAATCCCCTCGACTTTTATCCCACACATTGGAATTTGCCCTTTTACAGTGCGATCTGCAGCTCTAGCTGCATTCTCTTTACTGTAATAAGACCCGAATACTGTATGTTTCACTGTTTGCAGATCAGTCTGTTCCAGTCTTTCTCCTCCAGCCACAGCACTGTCTCAGTGCTCGTGTCAGGGACAGCCGTGGCACCTGCTTCATTACCTGTTTCCCTCAAGGTACAGGATTACTCAGTATTTACCCTTCAGAGTGACCTATTCATGTGCCCACAGACTGGCATCCGGCCGCTGAGCCAGATTGCAGAACGGCTGGATTTGTAAGCAAGCTTGGCCGACTGTGTGCTTGGCCAACTTTGCAGATCCAGACCCTCAGTCACTTGGACAAATGACCGGACTGTAGTGTTAATATGTGTGCGCATAAACCTAAGGCCGCCTAGTTGTCTGACCTCCGTCTGCGCAGTTATGAAAAAGATTACCAAATTGTTCAACCAGAGATCTGCGTGTAACCAGTATTGCATTAACTTATACTGCTGACGTCGGCGATTCCTGCGGATTTACCTTTAGGCAGGACTGTCTAAAGGTAAATCCGCAGGAATATCCGCCGTCACCAGAATCTTCGCACCAGCTATAATTTGATGATGAGTGAAGAACTGTAAGGTAACATCTGAATACAAAGCTCCTAGGAACATGGGAAAGTAAAGATATTCGAAGGAATGCTGTGATTGAGCCACTTAGTCTCCAAAGGGAACGCCTCACTATTTAGTTTTATTTTTCTTTTGAAAATTCATATGTGCAAGTTGGTAAGATAATTTGTAAATTAATACATGTTTTTTCTTTGCCCGTTTTCTGGTGTATAAAATGTGTGCATGTTAGTTTTCCAACTTATGTACTTGTGAGTTGGTGATTAGAGTCCTTTTGTAGCTTCACTTGCACAGAGTGGAGAGTATATTTTACCTTGTATGTACTGTAGCAATGTTTTCTGAATGTTAATTTTTATTTTTTGTATTGATTACGTGGCACCGCATAAGACACTTTGTGTGTTAATATAATTATATAGGAACTTGACAGTCTCCCATCTGTCTCTCAGTGGCTAGGAACATATATCTCCCCTATGGAAGTATACACAGGTAAATGTGAGGGGAGGAAGGCGGTGCGTTCTCCGCCGGAAAGCATTATGCGCTGTAGCGCAGTGCGACAGCGGAATTATTACACATTCTATTTAAATAACAGGCAAATCCGTTTCAATGTTAGACTTATCAGTATTTTAGGCTCCTTGTAGTTTCCACGCGCATGTTGTTACTTCATCATTCTGTATGAAAGATACAAGTTTAAGGCAGCAATATCCTCTGTATACAGAGATCCACTCCGCACTGAGCAGGAGAATCAGGATCTTATAGCAGGAAGTACAATAAAACACCCGAAGCATTTCAGTGTTTACCCTCTGTATATATGATGTACATATGTAGATTATCTCCTGTGTACATTTTATGTACAGTTCTTTATACTTTTTGAATATTTGAGAATCTAACCGCATTCTAGAAGTTTCAGACATGCTGTTTATGGGGGTGAGTGATTGGCTGGAAGGGGATTGGGGGGGGTGGGGAATTGGAGTATGACATTCATTTTATATCGGTGCTTTGGGTCTTGCAAATCTCATGGTAAGTTGATTTCCAATGATTTTTATTTAATGTAACACTCCGGTTGTAATAATAATTTGTAAAAAGCTGAAGATATTTTATTAGTAAAATAAAATTTCTCACGCCAATTGTGTGTTCTGCTATTTTGTATTAAACACCAACAGTACACCAAGGATCTGAGCAGTGGTGCAAGTTTAAAAAATGTCTTACGGGTTCTGTGTGTGCACCAAAAATGGGTGTGGCCAAATGCCACATGGGGCATGGCCAATGAAAATGGGGGCGTGATACACATTTGGGGGGGGGGGGGGCAGATACACATATGACCCCCAATAGTGCCAGATACACATTGCCCCACAGTGCCAGATATACAAATGCCTCACAGTGCCAGATATACAAATGCCTAACAGTGCCAGATACAGAAATGCCCCCACAGTGCCAGATATGCCCCCAGTGCCAGATACATATATGCTCCTAGTGCCAGATACACATGTCCCCCAGTGCCAGATACAATAATATCCCCACAGTGCCAGAGATGCCCCCAGTGCCAGATACAGAAATGCCCCCACAGTGCCAGATACACATGCCTACCCCCCCCCCCCACTTTTCCGCTGCTGCTGTTCTGTACCTGTGTGTGAGGGGAGGAGAGCGCAGCGTGCACCTCTCCTGCCTATCAGTCTCCAGCGGCGGTGTCGGTGTCACTACCTTCAATTAGGCGCTGATCCATGAGCCAATCAAAGCTCGCGGCCCGGCAGCCAATCGGGAGCCTTGGCTGCCGGTCTGCGAGCTCTGATTGGCTCACAGGCCAGCGGTGAATTGAAGGTAGACACTGAGGGGCAGGAGAGGCGCACGCTGCGCTCTCCTCCCCTCATGCAGCAGCGGCGCGGTGAACAGTGGCGGCCCAGCAGCTGAATTCTTATGGGTACGCCGTACCCACACATACCCGCCCACTTGCACTGCTGGATCTGAGAAGGTGTACACAAAGCACAATATACACAATGTGACCTGCTGCATGGTGGTCCCTTCTCCCTCTCCCTTTAACAGTGGCCCCGGCAGCCTGTCTAGCTGGGGCCCCGCTTTATGCTTATATAATGCTGGAGTTATTAACAGCTGAGCTTAGCAATTACCAAATACCATTAATGCTACCAGTGCGCCAATAGCTTTGTGAATGGGGAGAGCAGAGGGGCTATAGAATATCTCTGCTAAATAACATTTATCTTACGTCCTAGAGGATGCTGGGGTCCATTTTAGTACCATGGGGTATAGATGGTCCCGCAGGAGCCCTCGGCGCTTTAAGACTTTTCAACAGTGTGAACTGGCTCTTCCCTCTATGCCCCTCCTCCAGACCCCAGTTTAGGAAATGTGCCATGGGGTCTCTGGTGGCCAGCAGGGGAAGAGGACGTGCCCTGGAAGAGCTCTGCACGGCGTCCACTATTGTAAAGTTTCCCACTGCTGCTGGCCCTTGTATCTCCCCCTCTTTGGCATCCTGCAAGCCTGCTCGCTGGGTCCGCTATTGGGGGGCACCTTTCCGGGAGCTGGCGGCCGCTGACGGAGCTCCGTAGCCTCGCCGCCTACTACACCTCTGCAAGCCGGGACCTCGCGTACTCCCGCGATCTGCCGTGGACATCCAGGGCGGCGAAGCGGAAGTGCCCGCTTCGTCCGCGGCTGTTTCGCCCCCCTCACCCTGACCCCCGGAGTGTGGCCACTGACCTGTCCTGAGCCTCCTAGAGCCCACCAAGACACTGGGCAGCTGGCTGGGAGCTTTGACCAGGCTGCATTAAAGCTCCCCATACACACGGCGGCCATCTTGGAAACTGGCAGGCTGGGGATTCCTGCTGCAGGCAGCCTGCTGTGGTCACTGGCAGGCCCATGATCTTTGCTGGCTGTTCTTCCTGGCCAGATTGAAATCTGCTAACTGGGACCTGGGCTCTTATAACCCCTTCAAAATATTCCTTTACCCCCTTATATTAGCTCCCTGGGGAAACTGATTTCTATTCACATAGCATCTCACTGGATTCACTGAACTCCCTCTGCTGGAGGAATAATATATTGCGGCTCATATCATTATATATATTAAGTAGTCTATTGTCACAACCGTTGTTGTGTCCATCTTTCTACTCTGATTATGGACAAATTTGTGGCCAAATCGTCACGGGGCACCCGTAGCAATCAGTAGGGCAGAGGCCGAGGTCGAGATAATTCTTCTGTTGATAGCCCTCCTTTGCCTCCATCGGGTTCACGTCCTAGCCCCCGCGGCCAGCCTGTGTCCGTGCCTGCAATGGATTTTGCAAAATCCTGCACGACAAATGAGATAACTGATATCCTGTCTGCGTTACTAGACCAGAAATTGGCTCCTCTAAAGGACTCGCTTGACTCCGCTCTCACTCAACTTAACCTACATGCTCAGCGACTCTCAGAGGCTGAACAGATAATATCTGATCTGGAAGACGATCTCACAACGGCTAAGACGGCTCTTTCTGACCAAGAAAAATTTGTTGCCTCTATTCAGGATAAGCTTGACGACCTTGAAAACCAAAATAGGAGAAACAATGTACGCCTTATCGGCCTGCCAGAGTCGGTGAAACATCGTGACCTCATGACACTCATTTCTCAGTGGCTGCCGAGGAAACTGGGCTGCGTTTCAGGTTCGGGATCCATTGTAGTGGAACGTGTACACCGCATAGGCCCTGAGCAGCAATCCACAAGAGACAGGCCCTGGCCCGTCATCATGAGAGTGCTCAACTACGCTGACATGGTCATGTTATTAGATGCATACAGAAAATGTGCCGACTTGAGATATCAGGACGTTAAATTGCTACTTTTCCAGGACTTCTCTTATATGGTTGCTTCCAAACGGAGGGAATTCTCTCCTATCTGCAAGAGTCTTTTTGAACTAGGCCACTATTTTTGCACTTCTCTATCTGGCTAAATTGAGAGTCACACATGCGGGGAAGGCCTACTTCTTTGAGAATCCGAAAACGGCCAAGAACTTTGTCGACTCACTATCCTCACAATCCTCTACCGGGATGGAAGAAGAGGACTGATATCCAATGGCCATATTTATTTTTGTCTTCCTGAAGGGTTCCCATTCAGGTTCTTAGTAATTATTATAAGTGGATCGTACCACTGGTTGATATCTTTTTTTTGTTTATCTTTCTACATGTTGGTACGTTATCAAATGTACCCAATTGTGTCTCCCAAAATATTTTGTCTCTTTGTGACCGCTTACTATTGTTTTAATTTTTTCTTGAAAAACTCCCTACTTTCTCTGACTTCTTCTATTCCTTTTCTTCTCCAACTTTACCCCGCCCTTTCCCTTCTCTTATCTGTTATTTTTGTGCTTGATTATTGTACGGTCTCTTGGTTCGATTCACCACGTTACCCATGTTCTAGGTTGGAATTTATTAAGTTTATCGGTGGACCGCTCCATGGACCTTAACTCTTTGGTTCATATAATACTTAAAATAATTTTGAGTTGGGATTTTAATCTAGTTGATGCTCAAACAAACTGTATGTGATTGTTACCGTTGTTATGTTTATTATTATACTGCTTTGGTATAGATATTTTACCCGTTAGCCTGCTTGCTGGGACGGGCTGGACGGGTCTGCTCTTACAAGTCAAATTGGATTTTTGGCCTAGAGTTGGTATAGGTTAGATGTCAACGATTGCTGCCACCTCCACTAGCGTACAGTCACATATTAAGTTTGTAACTTGGAATGTTGAGGGTTTAAACACCCCAATCAAAAGAAGAAAGATTCTCTCCTATCTTAAACGTCTAAAGCCTGATATAGCTCTCTTACAGGAAACCCATTGGAAAAATACAGATCCCAAAGTAGTGAGAGATTCCTGGGTGGGGGAATTTAAAGCGGCCTCCTATTCAACCAAACGAAGGGGTGTACTAATTATTTTTAGTAAACGTCTGACATATCAAATAAATGATAGTCTGGGTGACCCCGATGGCCGGTATTTTTTTATAAAAATCACTATTTTGGGAGTTCCTTATACCATAGTTACTATTTATGCACATAATGGCCCTAACTCGCTCTTTTTTTTCTAATCTTTACAATAAGTTACAAGAATGGGCAGAGGGAGAGATTATTTTAGGCGGGGCCTTCAATACTGTCCAGTCTCCTGGTTTGGATAGATCCACCTCTGCCAGATCGCATATTTCCACACCACCCCAGTCTCTATCTTTATTGACTGACTCACTACGGCTCTGCGATCCCTGGAGATGCCAACATCCTGACTCCCGCGAGTTCACATTCTACTCCCACCCACATCATTCCTCCTCTCGCCTTGACTATTGGCTGATCACAGACACTCTTTTACAACGTGTAGCCAAAACTAAAATAGAACCCATAGTATTATCTGACCATGCCCCAGTTTGGTTTACCCTTAACTTACACTCCCCTGTCTCTCAGTCATATAATTGGAGATTTCCAGCTTATGTTATGAAATCCTCTGACTTTTGTACGCATCTAGAACACTCGTTTCGTAACTATGTAGAAGACAATATTACACATGTAGAAGATATCAATCTATTTTGGTCAGCTTCAAAACCGGTGATTCGAGGCCATATCATGGAGTATGTTTCCAGGAGACGCAAGCTACTCGCTACCCAATTACATGACCTTGCTTGTAATCTGACCAAGACTTATGACGCACTCTTATTGCAGGATTCACTAGACAACCGGCAGGCTTATCTTGCTACTAAACAGCTGTCCGACTCATTGTACACTGAGCGGGCGAACTTTTCATATGATTTCCAACGGAATAGATTTTTCACAGGGGAAAATAAGTCCGGAAAATTATTGGCGAATCTGGTTCAGTCGTACTCCGCTCCTTCTCGTATCCCTCATCTAATTACTGATTCGTCTACAGTTATTTTTGATACACCCTCAATTTCTGAAGCCTTCTTACAATATTATTAAACTCTTTATGAAGCTCCCTTGGATCATCCGACTTTAGGAATGCAATTCCTTGAGAGAGCAAACTTGCCCGTCTTAACGGAAGAGGAAAGAAAATCCTTAACAGAACCGGCCACGGAATTGGAATTGTTGTCCTTGATTAAATCACTACAAGACAGCAAGTCTCCTGGCCTGGACGGATTTGGAGCGGAGTATTATCGAATCCTTGCCCCCCCATCTACTACCCCATTTGTTATCTCTTTTTAATGCATTGTTGGAGGGTAAGCCTCCTCCTATCGGATTTAGCGAAGCCAGAATTGTGTTTCCGAAACCGGGAAAAGATCCCCGATATACTCAGTCTTATCGACCTATTTCATTATTGAATCAGGATTTGAAGCTTTTTACAAAACTGATTGCAACACGACTTCAGCCTGTATTGAACAGGGTCTTACATCCTGCCCAAACAGGGTTTGTCAAAGGTAGAACCTCAGTTCATAATATTCGTACATTGATTGCAGCAATGTCTAGTGCACAACAATCTGCCTGCCCAAAAGCTCTCATTGTAAGTTGCGACGCCGATAAGGCGTTTGACCGCGTCTCCTGGTCTCATTTACTTCGTATTCTACATGTTCAGCAATTTGGTGTGGAATTCATACATCTATTTAGAATGTTGTATACACTACCCCAGGCACATTTTAAATATAAATGGACTAAACTCATCCTTTACGTTAGGTAGAGGAACGCGCCAGGGCTGCCCTTTCTCCACCCTGCTATTCAATCTGGCCCTTGATCCGTTGATACGTAATTTTATACAAGATCCCACTTGGCAAGGTATTATGGTAGGTCACAATTGATAATGTCGATATCTTAAACCATAAAGCTATACCTCTAGATACACTTTTACCGTGGAGCCGCTATGGCCGCTAGATTGAATACACGCGCTACGCACTTTGTACGCTATTTGCGTACAGAGTCCCGTACGTGGTACGTACTTGGCGTACACACGCCGCGCTGTGTACAGAGTACGCACAGCGCGCGCGCACACAATTGATAACCTTTAAACCTTGTTAGTGATACAATGCAATGATATGATTACACTTTAAACCTTTAGCAGCAAAGTACTGCAACTATGTTATACCTTAAACCTTAAGTAGCGCTGACGGTATAAAGTACCCGCAGTACGTACACCTTATCAATACTTATAAACCTTATACAGTAAAATACGCTTTAACCCCTTGCAGGAAAGTGAGGACACAACACCGATTTGTAGTTGAACCACAGGGTTCTAAGGCCACAGTGGATTATTTCAAAAGGTAAAACAGTACAAATCATACACTACAGGCTAACAAGATAAATCTAAACAGAGTAATGGCTACAGAGAATGTACATACGTGAGAATGTTCGCAAGCGCAACCTGGACCAATCCTCCGCCCATCAGGTAGAGAGCGTTCAGAGTCTTCTGACCGGCCAGGCAACAACGGGCTTTTTATACACAACTTACATGCACAATACAATGGTCACTGTAATCTCATTGTCCATTGGACACAGAGATGTGTCTCTACATTACAGGAGAGGTCATAGGTTGATTTGTAAAGGTGGGCGATGTCTTTCTCAACTGCTCTTGGGGGTGGTATCCTCTGGATTCCTGCCGCATACATAATATACAGTAAATACAGTTAATATCTATATTCTACTTTTGCACATAACTATACGCAGGAACATGCGATCTTTCTCTAACCAACACCGGAATGTAACCCTCAAAATACCCTACAGCTGGATACTAGACATCACCTTCTAACCTTAGTCTGACCCTTCCTATCATGCAAAGGCGAATCCCTTAGTCCTGGAACTGTTTAAACTATTGATACTCGCTGATGTGGTGTAGGGGAACTATGTGTACAATGTGCACTATTTGGGTTAAATATGTAATGTTCTAATAACCCTCTGTGCGCTCACAAACTCCGCCGTAAATACCCATACCACGCGCAGGAACGCGGGAGCGATCATACGCAAATTGCGAATATGTGCACGCACGGCGAAGTAAGTGCACGCGCAGCGGCATGTGCATGGGGTTAGTACATGGTGTATGCATTACAATATTTTTCGACTTTGACACAATGATGTCAAGGTTTCTGCTTTTGCTGATGACCTTATATTATATTTTTCTGACCCCAGACAGGCATTTCCATCATTACTAACCACACTACATGAGTTTAATTTCAGGATTCCTCATGAATTTTGATAAGACAGAGGCGCTAGCATTGGGAGAAGAGGCTACTCTGGATTGGGGTAACACGTTCCCCTTTAAATGGGCTTGCCAATACTTAAAATATTTAGGCCTATGCATCCCGCCAATCCTCACTGACCTATACACTGTAAATTTCTCTCACCACATCACTCAAATGATGGATGATTTTTTGAAATGGCAACACCTTCCTATCTCTTATTTAGGCAGGTGCCATCTATACAAGATGGTCTCCTTCCCTCGACTACTTTATCCAATCCAGATGCTCCCATTTCTATTGTCCAAACGAGATGTCCATACTATTAACAAAGCCCTTACTAAATTTATTTGGGCAAACAAACGTCCCCGCATAGCACTTTTCAAATTAAAACAACCCCTGTCACTTGGTGGTGTCAATCTCCCTTGTCCTGAAGACTACTCTCTAGCCTCCAATTATAGATATGCTCTGGATTGGATAGGGAATGGTGACAACTTTGTTAATCGAGCTTTGGAACAAGCTTTCTCACCTCAGCATACTTTGGTACATATACTGCATTTCGCCAATGACCCTCCTCAACATGACCGACTCCACAATCCATTGTTATATTCTCCATGTACAGCTTGGTGTATACTTAGGAAACGCTTAGGCCTTCCCCTGACGGATTCCTTATTTCAGCCTCTGTTGTGTAACCCACAATTTCAGGGTGGAAAAGATAATGAGATTGTTCGTGGTTGGCATCTCCAGGGCCTTTCTTTATTATATCAATTTTTGAATGTGGAATGCTCTGCGATATTGACTTTAGCACAACTAAAAGAAAAATACCCCACTCTTCATTTTCCTCTTTTTGCCTATTTCCAAGTCCGCAGCTTTATTACTAGCAAATTATCGCGACTACGCTCCCCTGATCTCACTTTTCCCCTAGATGGCCTGGTGTGGCGGTGCCCAGGAGCCCCATATAATACTTCTTTAATTTATTCTCATACTAGGTGGAGGTTGGATCTATCTAAGCTCACAACTGGGATGGCCAAATGGACAGACACCCTCCCTGACACTGATCTTCTAACAGTGATTCGGTGGTGTAACGTACTAAATAAACAATTAGTTTCATCTTCCTATGCAGAGATGCATTTCAAAATACTACATAGAGCGTATTACACCCCCAGACTCCAATTCCTTACTAGAGTATCTGATAATTCTCTATGTTTTAAATGCAATTCCCCTGAAGCCGATATTATCTATTGTCTCTGGGCGTGCCCAGTGGTACAAACATTCTGGACTGCAGTCCAAACATACATTAATGTGGAACTTCATATTTCTTTTAATATTACTATGGTTTGGGCTTTTTGGAACTGTATAAATGCTCAGGATCCCCCATATTCCAAAGGGACAAAATTATTGTTGGCTCGTGTGGCCGCTGCCGCTAAGAAAACAATCTTATCCCAATGGATACACTCGGAGCCGATACCCCTTTCCCTCATGTTACCACGTTTAACCTACCTCTATCAAATGGATTGGGTAGATTGTTCCCTAGACGTAGAGTCCCGTTCCCCGAAATTCTTTGCCATTTGGTTGCCCTACCAGCTCATGTTGCCCACTACCACCAATATGTGCGCAAAGTAGTTAGATTAACAACATGGTATAATACGGAATCTCTCACCCTAGGCTCACCACCCTTTTAAATTGTCTGACTGAGATTACATTTTAATAATTGAACTGTATGGTTGAAGACCCTCATAACCCTGTTTTTAATATTTCAAACTTTTTGTTTTGCTCTTCTTTTGACGACTTCTGTACATTGCAGTGGTTAATGTTCTTTTAAGCATTATGAATTACGACTTGTACTCTTATTGTGTATACCTTCTCAATAAATATATATTAAAAAAAAAAAAAAGAAAATGTGCCCAGGAGACTGGACGCACTCTAGTGGAGCTCTACAGAGCTTTTCTGGAAAAAGACTCTTAGGTTTTTTATTTTACAGGGAAGCTGCTGGCAACAGCGTCCCTGCTTCGTGGGACTTAGGGGGGGAAGTAGGAACCAACTTCTCCATTAGCTCCTGAAGGGTACTGAACACAGCTCAAGCCTGGCCAGCGTTCACTCCCACAGCACTGCCGCCACCCCCTAACAGAGCCAGAAGAACGAAGGCTGGTGAGTATATTACCGGAGTTCCTGCAGAGAGAGAGGGTCCACTGGTCATCGTTGGCTGCATTAAGGTACCAGCGCAGCGGCGGGACGCTGCGCGCCATGTCTCTTAGCACCTGGGTGCCTGCTCTCTGAGCGGCATGTTATAAAACCTTACTCTCACTGGCCAAATTATACATTTACAATGTACTAAAACCCCGGCCAGTATAAATATTACAGTTCACTGAGGCAGAATCGCACCATTACAGGGGGTGGAACTTCTCCTCAAGCTTGCCGGAACACTCACTGGGCGCCATTTTTCTCCTACAGAAATGCCAGTGTGAGACTCCTGAATCCTGTTTCTCCTCAGACCACGCTGATCAAAGTACCATGGTGTTTTAGAAGGGGAAGGGAGTGTTGATTAATTTAGGTCTACGGACCTTACATTGGAATAGCGCTGTTATTGTGCATTGTTAATATACAATTTGTATAGGCGCGGTGTGTGGACTGGCAAAAATCCCTCTGTGTTCCTCTGTCAGGCTTTAGTGTAGTCTGTCCCCGATAGCTGCCCTGTGTGTTCGGTGTGTGTGTCTGGGGGTGTGTGTACACGTGTGTAACATGTCTGACATCGGCGAGGGTTCTTCCCCGGAGGAACCCATTTTAGATGATGCACAGGAGGGCAATGTGGTGGCCCTTCCCTCACAGAAGGAGCCAGAGTGGGTGAGAAAGTTGCAGTGTTATATATCCAGGCTGGCAAAGAAATTCTCTGAGACTGAACAACAGACTATATATTGGAGACAGTCGGTAGAGGATGCACTGTTTGCTGATTCCTCTATGTCATCTACTGTGGTCCCATCCAGTTCCCCGAAAAGGTCTCTGGCCCAGATAATGCAAGGGGACACAGACACAGATTCCGATACGGAAGTCGACTCTGGGCAGGGGCGGATCCAGAAGAAAATGATAGGGGGGCACCATGGAAGGGGCAAGTACATTTGCGTGCGGCTTCGGTGCATGTGAGGTGGCACTTCTTATACAATGCCCACAGTTGTAGCGCTCATTATGCAATGTCCACTGTACTGGTAGTGCCCCTTATATAGACCCCCAAGTAGTGGTGCCCCTTTTGCAATGCCCGTATTGCCCCCAGTAGTAATGTTGCCTGTAGTAATGCCCCCAGTCATTATGTCCCCAGTGGTAATTCCCCTGCAGTCATGACCCCAGTAGTTTACTCCCCCCCCCCCCCCCCTTTAGTTTAGTCTCCCAGTGGTAATGCCCCCAGTAGCTTAGCCACCAGTAGTAATGCCCCCCTCTAGTTTGCCCCATTGTAGTTTAGTCCCTGTAGTTATGCCCCCTTGTAGCTTAGCCTTCAGTAGTAATGCCCCCAGTAGTTTGCCCCTTGTAGTTATCCCCCATAGTTTGGCCCCTGTAGTTAAGCCCCCAGTAGTTTGGCCCCCCTGTAGTTTAGCCCCCAAGTAGTAATGCCCCTGTAGTTAAGCCGCCAGTAGTAATGCCCCTGTAGTTACGCCGCCAGTAGTTGGCACCTTTGTAGTTGGCCCCCAGTAATAGTCCCCCAGTAGTTTGCCCCCAGTAGATGCCCCCCAGTAATAATGTCCTCCAGTAGTTTGCCCCCAGTAGTAATGCCCCTTATGAGTTTGCCCCAATAGATGACCTCCCAGTAGTAATGCCCCCAGTAGATGCCCCCCAGTAATAATGCCCCCAGTAGATGCCCCCCAGTAAAAATGTCCCCCAGTAGCTGCCCCCAATAGATGACCCCCCCCAGTAGTAATGCCCCCAGTAGATGCCCCCCAGTAATAATGCCCCAGTAGCTGCCCCCCAATAGATGACCCCCCAGTAGTAATGCCCCAGTAGCTGCCCCCAATAGATGACCCCCCAGTAATAATGCCCCCTACGAGGTTGCCCCAATAGATGACCCCCTCCTGTAGCAATGCCCCCAGTAGATGGACCCCAGTAAAAATGTCCCCCAGTAGCTGCCCCCAATAGATGACCCCTCAGTAGAGATGCCCCCAGTAGATGCCCCCCAGTTATAATGCCCCCAGTAGTTTGCCCCCGCAGTAGTAATGCCCCTTGTTGATGCCCCCCCAGTAGTAATGTCCCCCATAGTTTGCCCCAGGAGATGCCCCCGCTGCATTAAGGAAGAAAAAAAACATACTTACCGAGCCCCGTTCCCGCGCCGCTGCAGTCCTCCTCCTCCCTGGGCGTCCGCTCCTCAGTCACTCAGCACTATGAGAGAGACGTCATGACTGACGTCTCTCCCATAGCGCACGGCGCACAGTGACAGTGCCGGAAGCCGGAGCTCAGTACTGAGCTCCTGTCTCCGGCTGCCACTGTGCAGGGAGACGAGCGCCCGCTGGTAACACAATCTCAGCGGGCGCCCGTCATCTCCCTGTGCGGCGCAGGGGGAGAACGGGGACGGAGGCCAGAAATGATAGGGGGGGCACGGGCCCGAGTGCCCCCCCCCCCTGGATCCGCCACTGACTCTGGGGATTTGAGAGGGGTAGACCCTAAATTAGCCAAAAGCATACAATGTATGATAGTAGCTATAAAAGAGGTATTAGAGTTTACTGATACTACTCCCGCACCTGAGGAAAAAGATTATTTTAAATTAATTAAAAAGCAGGTGGTGTCTTTTCCTCCGTCAAAGGACTTGAATGCATTCTTTGGATTTTTTCCAAATACGATGGTAATGTTTAGACGTTACTCCTTTCCTAGCCTGTATCAGGGTAGGAATAACCTTGTTCGGAATGCCCTTCCAATCTAGTATCTGGTGTTCAACCTCCATGCCGTCAAACGTAGCAGCAGTAAGTCTTGATAGGCGAACGGCCCCTGCTGCAGCAGGTCCTCCCGAAGAGGAAGAGGCCTCGGCTCTTCTAGCAGTAGATCCAGAAGATCCGCATACCAAGCCCTTCTTGGCCAGTCTGGAGCAATGAGGATCGCCTGAACTCTTGTTCTCCTTATGAGTTTTAGAACTCTAGGAATGAGTGGAAGTGGAGGAAACACGTATACAGACTGGAACACCCACGGAGTCACTAGGGCTGTCTATTTGAGGTACACCCCAAAGATCTGTTACCTCCGTGAACACCTCCGGATGGAGTCCCCGCTCTCCTGGATGGAGATCGTGTCTGCTGAGGAAGTCCGCTTCCCAGTTGTCTACTCCCGGAATGAAGATTGCTGACAGCGCCAACGCATGTTTTTCTGCCCAGAGGATGATTCTTGTTACCTCTGACATTCCAGCTCTGCTCTTCATTCCGCCCTGTGGGTTTATGTAAGCCACCGTCGTTACATTGTTCGACTGCACTTGAATGGCCCGATCTCGCAGAAGATGGGCCGCTTGGAGAAGACCGTTGTAGACGGCCTTTAGTTCCAGAATGTTTATTGGTAGGCTGGCTTCCAGACTTGACCACCTTTCCTTGGAAGGTCTCCCTTTGAGTGACTGCGCCCCAGCCCCGGAGACTTGTATCCGTGGTTAGAAGGATCCAGTCCTGAATCCCAAACCTGTGGCCCTCAGAAGGCGAGGCATTTGCAGCCACCAGAGGAGTGAAATCCTGGCCTTTGGTGACAGATGTATTCTCTGGTGCATGTGTAGATGAGATCCCGACCACTTGTCCAGGAGATCCAGTTGGAAGGGTCGAGCATGAAACCTCCTGTACTGCAGAGCCTCGTAAGAGGCCACCATCTTCCCCAGAAGGCGAATGCACTGATAAACCGACACCCGAGTTGGCTTCAGGACATCCCGGACCACTGTTTGTATCACCAACGCTTTCTCCTCCGGAAGAAACACCCTCTGCACCTCTGTATCGAGGATCATTCCCAGAAAAGACAACCTCCTGGTCGGCTCCAAATGTGATTTTGGAAGATTCAGGATCCAACCGTGGTCCCTGAGCAGATGAGTCGTGAGACCAATGGATCATAATAGCTTCTCCTTGGACGATGCCTTTATCAGCAGATCGTCCAGATATGGAATTATGTTCACCCCATGTCTGAGAAGGAGAACCATCATCTCCACATCACCTTGGTGAATACCCTCGGTGCTGTAAACAGGCCGAATGGCAGGGCCTGGAACTGAAATGACAGTCCAAGAGTGCGAATCGGAGAAAGGCTTGATGCGGCGGCCAAATCGGAATGTGGGGGTACGCATCCTTGATATCCAGGGTTACCAGGAATTCCCCCTCCTCCAGACTTGATATCACCACCCTCAGAGACTCCATTTTGAACTTGAACTCCCTCAGAAAGGGGTTTAGCGATTTTAAGTTCAAAATGGGCCTGACCGAACCATCTGGTTTCGGTACCACGAAAAGGTTCAAATAGTAACCTTTGTTTTGCAAATGGGAGGAAACTGGTACAATGACCTGTGACTCCACCAACTTCTGGATGGCTTCCTGTAGGATAGCCTTGTCTGCCAGCAAAGCTGGCAAGCCTGATTTGAAAAATCGGTGAGGAGGGAGATCTTGAAACTCCAGCCTGTACCTCTGGGACACAATATCTTGCACCCAGGGATCCAGGCCGGACGACACCCAGATGTGGCTGAAATGCCTGAGTCTAGCCCCCATCGGCCCCACATCCAGGCCGTGCTGTCCACCGTCATGCTGAGGACTTTGGCGTACCTGATGCAGGCTTTTGTTCCTGGGAACCCGCCGCAGCAGTTTTCTTGGATTTTGGATGACCTCCTCTAAAGAAGGTGTTGGACGGCTTGGTCTTTCTTGTTTTAGCAGCCCGCAAGGACTGTGATGCAGCTGAAGAAAAAGGTTTCTTCATAGCAGGTGCAGCTGAGGGAAGAAAAGATGACTTACCCGCTGTAGCCTTGGAAATCCACGCATCCAACGCTTCCCCAAAGAGAGCCTGACTTGTGTAGGGTAGGGTCTCCACACCTCTCCTGGATTCCGCGTTGGCAGACTACTGGCGCAGCCAAAGTCTTCTACGAGCCGAGAGACATGGAAGATATCCCTGCAGCTATCGAACCCAAGTCTTTCATGGATTCCATCATAAATCCTGCAGAATCTTAAATATTATGTAAAAACAATTCAACGTCACTTTTATCCATTGTATCCCAAATCCTCAAGTAACGTGCCTGACCACTTTACTATAGCTTTGGAAATCCATGCACAGTCTATAGTAGGACGTAGTATAGCCCCTGAAGCCGTGTATATGGATTTGAGCGTAGTGTCAATTTTGCGATCAGCCGGTTCTTTTAACACGGTAGATCCGGGGACCGGTAAAACCACCTTTTTTGAGAGTCTGGATACAGACGCGTCAACTATGGGTGGGTTTTCCCATTTTTTCCTATCCTCCTCAGGGAAAGGGAAAGCAACCAGAACCTTTCTAGGGATCTGAAATTTTTTCTCTGGGTTTTCCCAGGCTTTCTCAAATATAGCATTTAATTCCTTAGACGCAGGGAAGGTTAGCGAGGTTTTCTTATTATCAGTGAAGTAAGCCTCCTCAACCTGCTCAGGTGTTGTATCAGCAATATTCAACACATCTCTTATGGCCTCTATCATCAACTGCACCCCTTTTGCAAGAGATGCCACCCCCGCAGTACATCCCCATCACCGTCTGCCGCATCAGAATCTGTATCCGTGTTATCTTGCAAACTGCCATAGAGTTCTGTAAAACCTGAGACTCATTTTGTGCAACTCTAGTAGAAATCTGAGAAATCATACTTTTAATAGAGACTAACCACTCAGGCTCCCTTGCTGGGACCTGCGCTAACACAGTGCAATCCTGATTACATGGAATGGGATCATCCTGAGAGGACATATCTTCTGCAGCATATGACACGGAGTCCCTGGGCATTGCTTAATGGAGACCACAAACACTACACACACACACACACACACACACACACACACACACACACACACACACACACACACACACACACACACACGGGCAGACAGAGTTTCCCCCCTAAGAATGGCAAGAGAGACACAGAGATTGGAGCCAACCCACACACAGCGCTACAAGACAGGGAGACCCCTAACCAGTACTTACTATGTACCTTAATAGATTGCACAGTACAGATATGTCAGCCCCCCCCCCCCCCCCGCCTTCTACAACCCCTGGTACCGTATAAGATAGCTGGAGTTATTTTTCAGGGACAGCTCACACTGACAGGGTTGTGCAGGCAGGAAAATGGCGCTGAATGCTGCTGGGTCTTCCCTGAGGAGAAGTTCCGCCCCCTTTCATGGCTCTGCTTCCCGCAGATTATACTGGCCTGAGGCAAAGTGCTGACAGCGATCCTGGGACCCTGACAGGCTTGGAGGTCAGTGTAGGGTGTAGGCGCTGGCTCAGGGCGCCCCTCACAGTGCCGCACTATGTACCGCTGAGCCCCGGGGTGCAGTTAGTAATGCGCTGCATACCCTGTTGCCACCATCTTCACACCGGCTCCCCACTTGCAAGGTTGGGTCGGTGACTAACTTGCCACTGATCTTCTGGCTCTGTAAGGGGGTGGCGGCATGCTGCTGGGGTGAGCGATCCCCTGTGGCGGGGAACGTTCGATCCCCTCATGAGCTCAGTGTCCTGTCAGCGGAGATAGTGGCTCAGACCCCGCAGGGCGGACACTACTCCCCCCCCTTAGTCCCTCAAAGCAGGTAGGCTGTTGCCAGCAGCCTCCCTGTGCCTAAACTCTATTAAAAATAATAAATAAAAGAACTCCTATGGAGCTCCCCTAGCTGTGACCACCTCCTCCGGGCACATTTTCTAAACCGAGTCTGGTAGGAGGGGCATTGAGGGAAGTGCCAATGGACCCGTCTATACCCCATGATACTAATGTGGACCCCAGCATCCTCTAGGATGTAAGAGAAAAACTGTTAACATTCTAACCGTATCACCCCAACAATGAAATAGAACAGAGCTCGGGAAATACAGCGACACAGAGAGGAGGGATATAAAGGGGTCCCTTCTCCATGCCATTAAATACAACAAATGCTGGATAGCTGCCACGTTATACATATGCAGCGTGGTGCTGTCTCCTTGTTCCATGGATTGCTGCCACGTTATATATATGTAGCGTGGTGCTGTCTCCTTGTTCCATGGATTGCTGCCACGTTATATATACTGTATGTAGCGTGGTGCTGTCGCCTTGTTCTATGGATTCAGAGGGCCATCCGGCGGAATGAAGAGGCCGCCTCCATGGAATCTTCACATCCTCTAGGTCTGATCAAGACACAACATAATCAAAAGGTGAGGATTCCAGCAAGACCCAGAGGTGGTCATGGAATTGCCCGTCCGTTCGCAGCAATGGTTGGAAGGGAGAGAGGTTGTGATAGAACCTTGCTAGTTCAGACAAGTGGAGGCAAGTTTGCTGCTGTCCAGAGTCATAGCGGTGGTGAAGGATAGCGTTGTACCCAGGGCCAGATTAACAATGGGGCGGATGGAGCTGCAGCTCCAGGCCTCCACATAAAAATAGGCCCATCATCATTGCAGCATGATGATGACCAGCCACCCAGCTGGCCACACAGTCAGCCATAAATTATAAGTATTAAAATAGTTTTTCTAGTTTTCTCACAAATGTATGCAATTTTTATATTTTTATGTACTCAGGGAAACAGTGGAGCTGATAGTTTAGGGGTGTACACACCCTTGTGGCTCTGGCCCCACTCACACCGACTCTGAACACAGCTCCTCCGCATCTCACAGTAGGCCCTTGAACATTTTCAGCTCCAGGCCTATGTGACCCTTAACCCGGCCCTGGTTGTACCCCTACGCGTGTGCAACCTGGGAAACTCTCCAATCAAGATTCCTGCTAGATATGTTTTGGCCCATCTGGAGGCTATTCCTGAGGATGGTATTGAACCTGGCCCCAGAGTTACCCTAAGGCCTGATGCCTGTGAGCCTTGGACGTTGGCCGTCACAATCGAGGAGAAACGAGAGCCAACCGCTGAATGGAATGGGAGAGTAATTCTGGAGCAAGTGGACGTACAGTATCGCTGGAGAGCCTTAGTAAAGCAGAGGTAAACAGGGTGGAGCAGATGCTGTGGGCACGACAGAAATCGTTTTCACGTAACGAGGAAGACTTCGGTCACACGACGGAGATAGAGCATGAAATTAACACTGGAGACAGTCCGCCTGCTTGGGAGTGATATCGACAGATTCCCCCAAAGTTGTACCAGGAGGTCAAAACTATGATTCAACAGATGTTAACCAACGGTGTCATCAAGGAGAGTAAGAGTCCATGGGCTGCCCCAATTGTTTTGGTGAAGAAGAAGGATGGGACGATTCGGTTTTGTGTGGATTAACGGAAGTTGAACAGCTGCACCGTTCGTGATGTCTATCAGTTGCCCCGTATCGAGGAATCACTGGCGGCTTTGGGAAAGTCTCTGCATTTTTCCACACTGGATCTGGCCAGTGGGTACTGGCAGGTGCCCGTGGCGGAAAAAGATCAGGCGAAAACAGCGTTCATCACTCCCATGGGACTTTTTGATTTCTGTCGAATGCCCTTCGGGCTCTCCAATGCACCAGCCACGTTCCAACGCCTTATGGAGCGCTGCCTCAGGGACTTAAACTTTAAGGCAATTCTTATCTATTTGGAGGACATCACAGTGTTTGCCCCTACTTTACACTTGCATAGATTGGAACAAGTGCTCCAACGATTGGAGCAGTACAGTCTCAAACTGAAACCGAGGAAATGCCATCTCTTGAAGTCCAGTCTGGAATATCTGGGACATGTGGTCTCGGAGGAAGGGGTGAGGCCCACCCCTGACAAAATTGCCGCAGTCCAAGGGTGGAAGTCTCCGGGCAGTGTGACAGAGTTGAGAGCATTTCTTGGATTGGTGGGCTACTACAGGCGGTTTATATGGGACTTCGCTAAGATCGCGGGACCATTACACAAATTACTGCGAGGTGTTGCTACCGATGTACGGAACCAGGCAGTGGCATGGAATCATGCTCAAGAGGATGCCTTTGCTTATCTGAAGCAGGCCCTCACCCAGGCTCCAGTACTGGCTTATGCCAATTTTGATAAGCCGTTTATACTGTACACCGACGGGAGTCACCAAGGGCTGGGGGCTGTACTCTCCCAGATACAGGAGGGCCAGGAACGAGTGATTGCTTACGTGAGCCAGAGCCTCAGAGAATCAGAGCGGAATCCAGACAACTATAGTTCCTTCAAGCTGGAGCTACTGGCGGTCATCTGGGCGGTTACAGAAAAGTTCCCGGAGTACCTAACCGCCACCGACTTTGAAGTTGTCATGGATAACAACCCTTTGTCACACCTGAATACAGCCAAGTTGGGTGCTCTGGAACAGCGCTGGGTGGCTCGCTTGGCAAAATTCTCATTCAAGATTCGATACCGGCCAGGAAGGGCAAATGCGAATGCGGATGCCCTGTCCCGCTATCCAGTGGAGTCACCTACTGGTCCCACAGATGAGGATCAAGAAGGACAGGAGATCCCTGACCTCGCCAGGATGATTCCCCCTTCGGCAGAACCAAAGATGACGTGTGGAATTTTACTACAGAAAACCTTGCTGGACTGGGCTATAGAACAAGGGCGGGATCAGGATGTGCAATGTGTCCGCAGGTGGAAGGAACTGGATCACTGGCCTTCCTCTTCGGAAAGACTACAACTTAGCCCATGGGGTAGGAAGCTGCTCCATCAATGGGATCGGATGACCATTCGGGAAGGGGTGTTATGTCGACAGGCTTATCTTGAGCAGGAGCTTCGAAAGGTGTGGCAGATCGTTCTCCCTAAAGATATGGCCTGTGCTCTGGTGACCGAAGCGCATGAAGAAGGGGCCCATTTCGGAGCTGAGAAGACGCTACAATGGATCCGTTGTCAGTATTTCTTCCCAGGCTTGCAGACATTGGTTGACGGGTGTGCCAGACATGTAGAAGATGTGGCGTTATGAAGGGTGGCGAGCAGCGGGCACCGGTACAGACCATTAGGACCACAAGACCCCTTGAACTCCTCATGGTGGACTATGTTTTGATAGGGGAGTCGGTGCGTGGGTATCAATATGCCATAGTGATGACAGACCACTATACTAAATGTACGGTAGTTGTCCCTACCATGGACCAAACGGCCGACATGACGGCCAAGGCTATTGTTGAACATTTTATCTGCAGATATGGCTGCCCTGAGCGCATCCATTCTGATCAAGATGCGTGTTTTCAAGGGTGGGTAATAGAGCTGCTGTGCCGCACCTATGTCATGCACAAATCAAGGATCACACCATACCACCCGCAGGGAAATGGAGCCTGTGAGCGATTTAATCTGACTTTGCTACAGATGTTGAGGGTCCTAGAGGCCGAAAAGAAGCGGCCTGACTTCGTTCCAGAATTGGTATGGTAGGGACGTGCAGTCAGGGGAGGCAGTGCCTCCCCTGTCATTAATGATTAAAAAAATCCAAAGAAGATATTTTTAACACATATTCTGTGTCATTGTGTAAAAGCCCATTGAAAAAAAGCATTAGAAGCGGCACTAGTAGTAGTGCCTCAGTCAAGGCCGGCATTCAGCATGGGTGAAAACATTTTGCATAATAAAATCCTGAGGATCGCCTACCAGTGCCCGGTGCTCTTCCTCCTAAAAAGGGCCGGCGCAGATGACCCCTGTAATGTTCCCCACAGTCCAGGCAGCTCTGCATCTGGCTCCTGGCAGTGTCGCACTCATGTTGTAATGATGAAGAGACGATGCCTCAGAGGAGCCCGGACAGCAGAAAGAAGACAGCCATGCTATGTAAGTACACTATAGTACTGGGGAAGCACAGTACGAGTTGTGGGTGGGGGAAGGAAAGGTGTGTGTGTGTGTGTGTGTGTGTGTGTGTGTGTGTGTGTGTGTAGTATGGGGTGAGGAGCTGGCTGGGTTGTTTTTTTTGGGCTGGCCTGGCATCTGATACATTGCTGATTAGTGGTTGCTGGTTTTTCATTCTCTCAGTTGGAGACACTGCAGTGAGGATGTACTCTGGCTCCCTCCTGTCCCAAAACCTTTCCCCTTCCTTCTCCTCTAACACCTGCCTACCGACCTGAGATCTCATTTAAAGGTTTAGTATCCGTGGAGGCAGTGTATTAATGTTAACTAGGAGGGGGTGTTGTGTTGTGCTGTGGGGTGTACTGAAGTGTCTCTAGGAGGTGGTGTTGTGCTGTGGGCTGTACTAAAGTGTCTCTAGGAGGTGGTGTTGTGCTGTGGGCTGTACTAAAGTGTCTCTAGGAGGTGGTGTTGTGCTGTGGGCTGTACTAAAGTGTCTATAGGGGGTGTTGTGCTGTGGGGTGTACTGAAGTGTCTCTAGGGGGTGGTGTTGTGCTGTGGGCTGTACTAAAGTGTCTCTAGGGGTGGTGTTGTGCTGTGGGCTGTACTAAAGTGTCTATAGGGGGTGGTGTTGTGCTGTGGAGTCTACTGAAGTGTCTCTAGGAGGTGGTGTGCTGTGGGGTGTACTAAAGTGTCTCTAGGAGGTGGTGTGCTGTGGGGTGTACTAAAGTGTATCTAGGAGGTGGTGTGCTGTGGGGTATACTGAAGTGTCTATAGGATGGGGTATTGTGCTGTGGGGGTGTATTTATGTTTGCTAGGAGGGAATAGTGTGATGTGGGGGAGCATTTATGTTCTCTAGGAGAGTTACTGTGGTACAGTATGTAGATGCGTTAATGCTATGTGTCGTGGTTATATACAGTATTATTGTGGGTAGCAGGGTGTAAACTAATGTTATCTTTGAATGGGGGGTGTATTAGTGTATATATATATATATATATATACACACACACACACACACACACACACACACACACACACACACACACACACACGCTTTTCCAGCTCATTGGAAAAACCAAAACAAGCCAGCACTCACTGTTTAGATGAGAAAACGAAGAAGATTTATTCCATTTTAAGGCGACAAGTGTACATACAGGCACAGCCCAACAGCTGTTTCAACCGATACAGGTCTCTAGCCCCTGAGGAAGACCTGTATCGGTGTAAACAGCTGTTGGGCTGTGCCTGTATGTACACTTGTCGCCTTGATATGGAATAAATCCTCTTCGTTTTCTCATCTAAACCGTGAGTGCTGGCTTGTTTTGCTTTTTCCAATGAGCTGGAAAAGCGAGTGCCTTTATGATATTTTACTGCCTTGCACCATCTATTCATTCTGTACTATGGTTTTGAGTGCTGTCATTTTTGCTCTTTTATATATATATATATATATATATATAGCGCTGCAGAATATGTGTGCGCTATATAAATAACTGGTAATAAAAATAATATAGTGAGTGTGTGTTATCCAGGGGGCTGTGTGAAGGAATCACTGCACTTTCCAGCATAATGTATTTACTGATACAATGTTCTCCTATAGTATCTGGCTTCAAGTGAAACATTGTGATTTATTATGTTCTATATATTAAAGGTTATATCTGTTTTGTTTTTGTTTGCTTTTTTTTCACTGCTGGAACCATCGGAGTGCAGTTTTTCTTCAAGCACAGCCTTTTCTGAAGTTTATTTAATTGTTGTTTTATAAACCAGAGTTATTTTTTTTTCCTGAGACGGCTACTGGATTATACATAACATCATTGAGCAAATAGATTGCTTTCTCTGTCTGCCTGTATCTTAACTTTCCAGCATGGGGCTGATAGTATTGTCATACTTAAGTGAAGGGTTTCTCCCCAAAGCTCAGTGCTTGGATCCAAGCAGACATGGCAGCTAATGCACCTCTGCAGCCCGCTCTTGTACCGCTAAGAGCCTCAGGGAAGTGACGAGATGTCAGCTACATTAGGGGTTGTCTTTCCGGCACTTACCAATCTGTACTGGGAGATGCGAGTAACTGACCATTCTCAGATGGAAATTATACCTGTCCCACTTTCTGTCGCACTGCAGCTGGCTGTGGAACTAGAAGTCCCAGCACACTTTGACTCTGGTTGGATACACTATACACTATATAACAATACGAACACGGCACACCAATGGGGCAGCCTTCACCCCAATCTGTAACCTGGCTTGTCTGCCCTCCTGAGGTGTAGAGACCCCCTTCACATATGCAAAAAACGAGGTGGCACTCCAAGGCATGTAATACGGTGAGATACTGTAGTGCACACACATCAGTGCAAACACATCAACGTTTCGGGGAATGATACCCCATCATCAGGATAACAAGTGCAGAAAAACAAATTTATACTTACAATCACCTCCATTCCCGCCGGAGTCCAGGGACGGCGTCCAGCGGTGAGCAGGAATGGAGGTGATTGGAGGGGTGGGGGTTCCCACTGTCAGAGAAATTCCATCCCTGGGCTGACTGGTTTGGGGGGTGTTTAATGTTATGGCAGGGGAACACCACAACTAGGGGGCGGGGTGGGGGGGGGGGGGGGGTTTGGCGTGAATCAGGCATGCCTCCCCGGCCACTGACTTCACTGCACATCACTGTGGTATGGGTGTATAACAATCGAGTACACTGGACCACTGGTTTCTCGCCGTATTTTTTGCTGTTTGGCTGACCAGGGAAGGAGTTGCAAGACCTTGATCTGTCCCTACCCATGGAGGATGATCACTGGACGCACAGTGGATAGATCGAGGAGCAGAAACGGCGCCTAAAACTTGCCGGGAATGTGGCGGCAGGGAACATTGGGTCCAAACTGCATCCTAGCCATGGACGGACGTTGGGAGGACCATTTGCCGAGGGTCAAAGGGTGCTAGTTCGAGAGAAGCGACCTGGGAACAAGTTGAGCGAGCGATGGAAGGTGATGCCTTATATCGTGCAGCGGCGGGTGTCTCCTGACAACCCGGTCTATGAGGTGAAGGCAGAAGACGGAAGTGGTCATGTCCGCACTCTACATCAGAACATGTTGCGGCCTTGCCTCTTTGAGGATTTGCTTCCCCTAGAAGCGGTCCCAGAGGCCACCCCTGGACTGGATGAAGATGATTGGTGGGTCCCTCGATCTGACGTAACACAAGAGGCCTTGCCGTCGGAAAGATTAGCAGTGGCCGCAGATGCAGCAGGATCTGTTTCGCCCCCAGCGGCTCTGCCCAGGCGTTCTACCCGAACGACGTTGGGAGTGCCAACCCCCCGTTTTGCAGATCCAAACTTTGAGTGGACGACGGCTCGCATTTTTGTAGGGACTACAAAGGAAACGGGGGGGGGGAAATGTGAGCGGGCACCAGGCTGGGGGAACAAGGGAGATCTCTTACCTCCGTTCCCCAGGGCAGGCAGCAGTACGCGGTGGGATGTGGTGGCGCGGCGAGCTTCCGGGATGGAGGGTCTTGCATCTGCTGGGATTCAAGCCCCTCCAATCACGTTGCAGCCATTTGAGTTTGGCGCCGGGCGTGAGCCAATCGGGGCTCGCGCCCGTTCAGCCAATAGGAACGGGCCGCGACAAGCCAATCAGGGCTTGTCGCGTCATAGCTCAGCCCCCTCCCAGCTTCATATAGCAGACGCTGCGGAGCGGGAGAGCTCAGTCGAGCACCGGAGAGGTGAAGAACTCCAGAAGAGGAGAAGCCAGCGGCGGAAGAAGACCCGGCGGTGGCGGCGGAGGAAGACCCGGGGGCAGGAAGAAGAGATAGCGGCGGCCGGGGACCAAGAGGATGCGGAGCCCGGGATCCAGTGGCAGAGGTCCGGCGGAGAGTGCTGCAGTGTGTGGGCAGCAAAAGAGCTAACGAAGTTCCCCACTGCAGCCTCTACCTACGAACCTGGTAGGAGGCCTTGGGCCATCAGCACAATCCTCTAGACCACCAGGTGTTCAGGCAATAGGCCTGAGTTGCAGATAGGAGCACGGGCCACCATCTTGTCAGTAGTAGCCTTGGCAATAGGCCAAGGTTACCCCTTTTTCAAATGGATGGAGGCTGCACTCACAGGGGGAAGGGGTGCTAATGAGTGCTGCTAGACCTGGAGGTGTCCTACCTCCTAGTGGATTTTATAATTTGGAGTGGTCAGCGCGCTCATTAGTAGAAATGGAGGGGGAAAAATAGGTGTTGCGGAATGTGTGAAATCTATAGGTGTATGGATGTTTGAATCTGCTTTCTTATGGATGTATATATAAGGCAATGATCAATCTGGGAGGGGTATTTATCATTCACTTTATTGTGTATATAGTGTTCGGATGCAGTATGTAAGCTGCCCTTCTATCAGCATCCTCCTTTTGAAATGTTACTAGTTCCTTATTGACGTTCTTTCACCACTGTCAGGTGTGTCTTGCAGATTACCCTTTGCAAGGTATACCTTCCTAATGGTATACCAAAATGAACCCCAGCTCAGGTAAATGTCAGGTGTACCCTGCGGGTCACCTTTACCATAGGAGTGGTGGGTGCCTATGTTCCCTCTGAAGCTGTGTCTTAATTCAGTACTTGGGGTGTGTGACCAGTGCGGCGTCCCGCCTGTCAGTAACCTTTTATGTGCAGCACTGAGGTGTGGGGTCGTGGGCTGAGTGTCTTGCACTTACCGCCGGGGGCAGGTCTTGGCCTGCTGCCGGTGACCGCGTCTCTTCCTTCCCCACCTCAGGCTGTCAGTCCTCTTCCTTGGTGTCCTCCGTCTCCTTCGGTCCGCGCGTTGCCCAGCGGCCGCCGGTCTCCTCCGTCTATGTGTCCCATCTGCTGCTTCCGGGTTCGCGCGTCACGTGCGATGTCACGTGAGCGCTCTGTCTGTCTGGGGTGAATACTGCTGCGTTCCCTTCTCCGGCCGGAGAGGGAAATCTGTAGATGAATGTGGTGTCAATTAGCAAGTCCCAATGCGTTTCAGCACGGATGCCTTTGTCTAGGGAGGCATTAGGCCTGGACACACTTCAGGCTCTGGGCCTGTGGAGACATAGGAGCAATAGGCTCAGGTATAATTTGTAATCCTGGCGCTAGGCCAAAGTTACAGCATCACTAGGCAGGCAATAGGCCTGAGGGGCAATTACCGGCATTAGGCCGCGGGTGAGTTTGGAAAATAGGATTTTGATTGTGGTCTTGGCTCTAGGCCAGGACCACCATTGATAAAGTAGAGGGCTCTAGGTCCACCCGTTTATTCCTGGGTTGTCACCCCCGTAAGTGGGAGAAGTTCACAGTACCGATCCCCCTCTTTGGCTGGGTACCCGCAGTGGGTGGGCTGTACGGTAGCTCGCTCGGGCCAGTTGCAGGATGGGTGTGGAGGGACGGCTGTTCCTCGTATTCTGTACACAGCTTTAGTGTCGGGGAGGCTGTGGAGAGACTGTCCCGCCTCACACGGCCTACCCCGTGACTCCGGAGTAGGCGGCGGCCCCCGTAGGGAATTAGATTGCGCAGGCAATTGTCCACAAGCACGAAGCGGCTGAATCTTCCACCAAACCGGACTAGAGAGGTAACTCACATTTTGTTCTATTGTCATTTTGTTGCCCTGTATGTGCTTGTACTGCTTGCTGGAGTTAGGTGAAGTAGCTAACCAAGTTGCACTGTTTAGAGTTTGTAGTAAATAGGCTCAGTTCAGTTGTTTGCCCATTTATTAGTTTGTAGGGAGGCTGCTGTCATTCTCTTTCCAGGAGCAGACAGGCAAACTGACAAGAGTGCTAGTGTGAGTATACTCCGTGTGTGTGTCCTAGTCCGCGTTGAGCGCTGGTTTACGAGACCCAGCTAGGCCTAGTGGGCTCGCTTTCACCTAGGTGCGCAAGTGCCGAGTAGGTGATGTTTGGGTGGCTGAGGTCTGCGGGCCAGTGATGACATTCACCTAACTGGTGAAAGTCGCGGCCACCCCGGTGTGCCCCCTTCCCTGTTGCTGGAAGAGTTGACACACGGTGATAGTGTTTCTTTTCCCCCTAGCCGTTGGGCCTTCCAGGCTGAGTCCCCGTCTTGAGGTCTAAAGGAAGGATTTCCCCAGATGAAGTGAACACGCGGTTGGGAAATGAGGACAACAACTTGTGGTAAGGAGTGCGGTACACCTTCACGGCAGCAGGCACTACACTGCACCGCCACCCTTACACTTGAGTAAACAGGAAAGTCTTGAGTCTACTTTTGAAGGATTCTATAGTTGGGGCCTCTCGCACTGTGCGGGGAAGTGAGTTCCATAGAGTCGGAGCCGCATGATTAAAAGCTCCACCTCCAGATGAATTACAGGAGATTCTAGGTACTGCTAAAAGTCCTTCATCTACAGATCGCAGTAATCGAGTGGGACAATATGGGGTCAGAAGCTGCTTCAGGTACTGTAGTGCTTTGAAACTCAGTAAGGCAATCTTGAAGATGATTCACCATCTTACAGGCACCTAGTGAAGGAAGTAGAGTGTGGGTGTTATTTGGCTAGAACGGGGCTTGTCTATTTAAGTAGTGGGGTGTGGGAAGGTAGTGCAGTACAGTGGTGTGGAAAGGTAGCGCAATAATGTGATTTGGGATGGTAGCCTAGTAATGTGGTGTGGGAAGGTAGTGTAGTACGGTGGTGTGGGAAGGTAGAGCAATAATGTGGTGTGGGAAGGTAGCGCAGTTCGGTGGTGTGGAAAGGTAGCGCAGTAGTGTGGTGTGGGAAGGTAGCGCAGTAGTGTGGTCTGGGAAGGTAGCGCAGTAGTGTGGTCTGGGAAGGTAGCGCAGTAGTGTGGTCTGGGAAGGTAGCGCAGTAGTGTGGTCTGGGAAGGTAGCGCAGTAGTGTGGTCTGGGAAGGTAGCGCAGTACGGTGGTGTGGGAAGGTAGTGCAGTATGGTGGTGTGGGAAGGTAGTCTAGTAATGTGGTGAGGGAAGGTAGTGCAGTACGGTGGTGTGGGAAGGTAGCACAACAAAGTAGCGTGGAAAGGTAGTGCAATAATATGATGTGGGAAGGTAGTCTAGTAATGTGTGGGAAGGTAGTGCAGTACGGTGGCGAGGGAAGGTATGGCAGTAATGTGGTGTGGGAAGGTAGTGCAGTAGTGTGGTGTGGGAAGGTAGTGCAGTAATGTGGTGTGGGAAGGTAGTACAGTAGGGGTGTGTGGGAAGCTAGCCTAGCAATATGGTGTGGGAAGGTAGTGCAGTATGGTGATTTGGGAAGGTAGTACAGTACGGTGGTGTGGGAAGGTAGCACAGTAATGTGGTGTGGGAAGGTAGAGCAGTACAGTGGTGTGGGACGGTAACGCAGTACGGTACTGTGGAAAGGTAGCACAGTACGGTAGTGTGGAAAGGTAGCGCAGTACAGTGGTGTGGGAAGGTAGAGCAGTACGGTGGTGTGGGAAGGTAGAGCAGTACGGTGGTGTGGGAAGGTAGAGCAGTACGGTGGTGTGGGAAGGTAGAGCAGTACGGTGGTGTGGGAAGGTAACGCAGTACGGTAGTGTGGGAAGGTAACGCAGTACGGTAGTGTGGGAAGGTAACGCAGTACGGTAGTGTGGGAAGGTAACGCAGTACGGTAGTGTGGGAAGGTAACGCAGTACGGTAGTGTGGGAAGGTAACGCAGTACGGTAGTGTGGGAAGGTAACGCAGTACGGTAGTGTGGGAAGGTAACGCAGTACGGTAGTGTGGGAAGGTAACGCAGTACGGTAGTGTGGGAAGGTAACGCAGTACGTTAGTGTGGGAAGGTAACGCAGTACGGTAGTGTGGGAAGGTAGAGCAGTACGGTAGTGTGGGAAGGTAGAGCAGTACGGTGGTGTGGGAAGGTAGAGCAGTACGGTGGTGTGGGAAGGTAGCCCAGTAGTGTGGTGTGGGAAGGTAACGCAGTACGGTAGTGTGGGAAGGTAACGCAGTACGGTAGTGTGGGAAGGTAGCGCAGTACGGTGGTGTGGGAAGGTAGCCCAGTAGTGTGGTGTGGGAAGGTAGCACAGTAATGTGGTGTGGGAAGGTTGTGCAGTACAGTGGTGTGGGAAGGTAGTGCAGTACAGTGGTGTGGAAAGGTAGTGCAGTACAGTGGTGTGGAAAGGTAGCGCAATAATATGATGTGGGATGGTAGCACAGTAATGTGGTGTGGGAAGGTAGCCTAGTAATGTGGTGTGGGAAGGTAGCCTAGTAATGTGGTGTGGGAAGGTAGCCTAGTAATGTGGTGTGGGAAGGTAGCCTAGTAATGATGTGGGAAGGTAGCACAGTAAAGTGGTGTGGAAAGGTAGCCAATAATGTGATGTGGGAAGGTAGCGCAGTATTCTGGTGTGGGAAGGTAGCGCAGTACGGTGGTGTGGGAAGGTAGTGCAGTATGGTGGTGTGGGAAGGTAGCGCAGTACGGTGGTGTGGGAAGGTAGCGCAGTAGTGTGGTGTGGGAAGGTAGCGCAGTAGTGTGGTGTGGGAAGGTAGCGCAGTAGTGTGGTGTGGGAAGGTAGCGCAGTAGTGTGGGAAGGTAGCGCAGTAATGTGGTGTGGGAAGGTAGCGCAGTATTGTGGTGTGAAAGGTAGCGCAATTATGTGATGTGGGATGGTACCACAGTAATGTGCTGTGGGAAGGTAACCTAGTAATGTGGTGTGGGAAGGTAGTGCAGTACAGTGGTGTGGGAAGGTAGCACAGTACAGTGGTGTGGAAAGGTCAGTGGCGCACCCAGGGGGGGGGTCCGAGCACCCAGAAATCCCCCTCCACCAAAAAATAATAATTTTTTTTTGTTTTTTTGCTGCATGAGTATTATTAATGGCTGTCTAGCGTCCTCTGCAGCCGGCTGTCTTCCTGGTGGCACTTGTAAGTGCTTAATAAAAGTTTACTTTATTGTAATTATAGTACATATATATCCATATGCATACACGTGTGTGTGTATGTGTATATATATATATATATATATATATATACATACACACATACATATAAACACACACACACACACACACATGATATATATACATGTGTATATACAGTAGACGTGTACTGTATGTATGTATATATATATATATATATATTAATAAACACAAATTCCCAGGTGCGCTAAAGTGGAATGTAATTACACAGTTCTTCCAGCGTTATTTTCGTCGGAATGTAGACTGGAGGGTATTTAAATCTGGGGACCTGTAACAGACACCCCTCACCAAATAGTCACCAAAACAAGAGGCCAACAGGCCAATTAGTAAAAAGTTATTTTAATAACGTATACACAGTTCAAAGTATAAAATGGTGTCAATAAAATGCAACTAAAAGAGTACACAGCCATCACGTTTGTAAGGTGGAATCTAGATATCCCCTCACCTTTTGCAAGGTGCGAGCTCGACAGGGAGTATCTTTACAGACTAGGTTGTGATTCTGACTGATAAACCCAACGCGTTTCGTCTTATCGACTTCATCAGGGGTAACTTGCTTGGGGGGGAAATAAAAATAGTGGACTATTTGAGAAAAACTGCTACTTTAAATTGGGAAAATTATATGTATGTGGTATGTAAACAGTACCTACCGAATATAGGAAAAGGCTAATTTGCTCATGATGAATTAATATAAAGGATCATAACCTGAAATAAATATGTAAATAACACATTCTTAGATGTGTTTATTTTAAGGAACTAATAAAACATTGTTATTGTCGTCATTACTACAAATATTGACTGGACATACCTCTAATGTACGATTATTCAGAATCTCCTATATCTGGACTTAGTGGATGAAGCTCTTATATCAGGGCTGCTGATTAGAGCTTAAGAGGAATTCCTTCTTAAATGTGTAATCGGTTGGATAATGGTGTTTTGTATAAACTACCTAATGAAAAGAGGAAAGAAATCCACTATGGACAAATTTATCATCTATTAGATTCTATTAATTATAGGAAATACCATACCTTAAAACTAATTGGGCGTAAATCCTTACAGGGTCGCCTAGGAATACTATTGGTTATAATCTCTTAGGAGTGCTGACAACCATATGTCGGCATTTTTGCAAACTACCTAATGAGATATATAAATACAAAAAAATAGTGTTATTTATATAAAAATACCTATTGATGTGATTTAATAGTCCAGTCTATTGAAAGCATACCTAAAGTGTGGTGTCAATTTTAAATTCAAGACTATTTCTGATTCGGATGTTGACCCACGTACAACGAAATTCTGGAAAAATCTATATTCATTTTCAATATTAATTTCTAGTGAAAGGCGTGTCAGTCATCAAATAATCGATATTAATTTTCAACACTAATTTTTAGTGGAAGGTGTATCAGTCATTAAAGATCACTTACAAATATATAGGTGTACATACCAAGAATTATATAGCTGGTTTAACAATCTCAAAAGTATAAGTGGTGTGGCTTCCTCAATAGGTCTCACAGAATAGATCTTTTCAGAAAAGAAAGGAACGAAAGACTGCATAGGATAGAGTGAATATAAGCACCCTGTTTGTTTATGTAACTAAGCTAGATAGATCTGGTTTTTGTGTTGATATTAGTAGGTCATTGAAGTTTGTCAATCAAATAAGTTATCCAATGAGAAGGGTTTAGGTAGGCGGGTTATATTAGTTTATTTAAGTGAGGGCTGAGGTAATCTGATTCCTCTTGCCATTTTTGTGATCCCAGGACTGGTAATGTAACTGGTATCACTCTGCAGTGTTATCAATATTATTTAGGTTGTAATTATAGCTTAGGTTGTTATTATAGCTTAAGTTTTTGTTAAACATCTTTTCTCTAACGTCCTAGTGGATGCTGGGAACTCCGAAAGGACCATGGGGAATAGCGGGCTCCGAAGGAGGCTGGGCACTCTAGAAAGATTTATGACCACCTGGTGTGCACTGGCTCCTCCCACTATGACCCTCCTCCAAGCCTCAGTTAGATCTTGTGCCCGGCCGAGGTTGGATGCACACTAGGGGCTCTCCTGAGCCTCTAGAAAGAAAGTATAGATTTAGGTTTTTTATTTTCAGTGAGACCTGCTGGCAACAGGCTCACTGCAGCGAGGGACTAAGGGGAGAAGAAGCGAACTCGCCTGCTTGCAGCCGGATTGGGCTTCTTAGGCTACTGGACATCATTAGCTCCAGAGGGATCGACCGCAGGCCCAGTCCTTGGTGTTCGGTCCCGGAGCCGCGCCGCCGTCCCCCTTACAGAGCCAGAAGCAAGAAGAGGTCCGGAAAATCGGCGGCAGAAGACATCAGTCTTCACCAAGGTAGCGCACAGCACTGCAGCTGTGCGCCATTGCTCCTCATGCACACTTCACACTCCGGTCACTGAGGGTGCAGGGCGCTTGGGGGGGGGCGCCCTGAGCAGCAATAAAAACACCTTGGCTGGCAAAAATACCACAATATATAGCCCCAGAGGCTATATATGTGGTAAATACCCCTGCCAGAATCCAGAAAAAAGCGGGAGAATAGGCCGCGGAAAAGGGGCGGAGCTATCTCCCTCAGACACACTGGCGCCATTTTCTCTTCACAGTGCAGCTGGAAGAAAGCTCCCCAGGCTCTCCCCTGTAGTTTTCAGGCTCAAAGGGTTAAAAAGAGAGGGGGGCACTAAATTTAGGCGCAATATTGTATATACAAGCAGCTATTGGGGAAAATTCACTCAGTTATAGCGTTAATCCCCACATTATATAGCGCTCTGGTGTGTGCTGGCATACTCTCTCTCTGTCTCCCCAAAGGGCTTTGTGGGGTCCTGTCCTCAGTCAGAGCATTCCCTGTGTGTGTGCGGTGTGTCGGTACAGCTGTGTCGACATGTTTGAGGAGGAGGCTTATATAGTGACGGAGCAGATGCCGATAAATGTGATGTCGCCCCCTGTGGGGCCGACACCAGAGTGGATGGTTAGGTGAAAGGTATTAACCGACAGTGTCAACTCCTTACATAAAAGGGTGGATGACGTAACAGCTGTGGGACAGCCGACTTCTCAGCCCGCGCCTGCCCAGGCGTCTCAAAGGCCATCAGGGGCTCAAAAACGCCCGCTCATTCAGATGGCAGACACAGATGTCGACACGGAGTCTGACTCCAGTGTCGTCAAGGTTGAGACATATACACAATCCACTAGGAACATCCGTGACTTGATCCCGGCAATAAAAAATGTGTTACACATTTCTGACATTAACCTCTAAAAATGGGTTTTTATGTTTGGGGAGAAAAAGCAGGCAGTGTTTTGTTCCCCCATCAGATGAATGAATGAAGTGAGTGAGAAGCGTGGGTTCCCCCTGATAAGAAACTGGTAATTTCAAAAAAGTTACTGATGGCGTACCTTTTCCCGCCAGAGGATAAGTTACGCTGGGAGATATCCCCTAGGGTGGATAAGGCGCTCACACGGTTGTCAAAATAGGTGGCACTGCCGTTTTAGGAACGGCCACTTTGAAGGTACCTGTTGATAAAAAGCAGGAGGCTATCCTGAAGTCTGTTTTTACACACTCGGGTACTAGACTGAAACCTGCAGAGCGTGCTGCTGCAGCGTGGTCGGTGACCCTGTCAAACATACTAGTTTGCTAACATGAGAACATATTAAAGACGTCGTCTTATATATGAGGGATGCACAGAGGGATATTTTGCTGGCTGGCATCCAAAATGAATGTAATGTCCATTCTGTCAGGAGGGTTTTAGAGACCTGTCACTGGACAGGTGATGCTGACTTTAAGGGTGAGGAATTATTTGGGGATGGTCTCTGGGACCTCGTATCCGCAGCAACAGCTGGGAAGAAATATTTTTACCTCAGTTTTCCTCACAGACTAAGAAAGCACTGTATTATCAGGTACAGTCCTTTCGGCTTCAGAAAAGCAAGCGGGTCAAAGGCGCTTCCTTTCTGTACAGAGACAAGGGAAGAGGGAAAAAGCTGCACCAGTCAGCCTGTTCCCAGAATCAAAATTCTTCTCTCGCTTCCTCTGAGTCCACAGCATGACGCGGGGGCTCCACAGGTGTAGCCAGGTACGGTGGGGGGCCATCTCAAAAATTTCAGCGATCAGTGGGCTCGCTCACAGGTGGATCCCCGTTTCATTCAAGTAGTATTTCAAGGGTACAAGCTGGAATTCGAGATGTCTTCCCCCCGCCGTTTCCTCAAATATGCCTTGCCGACAACTCCCTCAGGCAGGGAGGCTGTGCTAGAGGCAATTAATAAGCTGTATTCCCATCAGGTAATACTTAAGGTGCCCCTACTTCAACAAGGACGGGGTTACTATTCCACACGGTTGGGGTACCGAAACCGCATGGTTCGGTGTGACCCTTTTTTTATATTTAAAATCCTTGAACACATACATAAAAAAATTCAAGTTCAAGATGGAATCGCCCAGGGCGGTTATTGCAAGCCTGGACGAGGGGGATTACATGGTATCCCGGGACATCAAGGATGCTTACCTGCATGTCCCCATTTACTATCCTCGCCAGGAGTACCTCAGATTTGTGGTACAGGATTACCATTACCAAGTCCAGACTCTGCCGTTTGGACTGTACATGGCACCGAGGGTGTTACCAAGGTAATGGCCGGAATGATGATACTCCTTCGAAAAAGGGGAGTTTTTAATGATCCCGTACTTGGACAATCTCCTTATAAGGGCGAGGTCCAAGGAGCAGTTGCTAGTCGGGGTAGCACTATTTTGGAAAGTGCTACAACAGCACGGTTGGATTCTAAACAGTCCAAAGACACAGCTGTTTCCTACGACACGTCTACTGTTCCTGGGGATGGTTCTGGACACAGACCAGAAATAAGTGTTTCTCCCGGAGGAGAAAGCCATGGAGCGATCATCTCTAGTCAGAGACCTCCTGAAGCCAAAACAGTTATCGGTGCATCATTGCACGCGAGTCCTGGGAAAAATGATAGCTTCCTACGAAGCAATCCCATTCGGCAGGTTCCATGCAAGAACTTTTCAGGGGGACCTGTTAGACAAGTGGTCCGGATCACATCTTCAGATGCATCGGCTGATAACCCTGTCTCCAATGACCAGGGTATCTCTACTGTAGTGGCTGCAGAGTGCCCATCTTCAAGAGGGCCGCAGGTTCGACATACAGGACTAGGTCCTAGTGACCATGGATGCCAGCCTTTGAGGCTGGGGGGCAGTCACACAGGGAAGAAGCTTCCAGGGACTTTGGTCAAGTCAGGTGACTTCCCTACATAAATATTCTGGAACTGAGGGCCATTTACAATGCCCTCAGTCAGGCAAGGCCTCTGCTTCAAAAGGCCGGTCCTGATCCAATCGGACAACATCACGGCAGTCGCCCATGTAAACCAACAGGGCGGCACAAGAAGCAGGATGGCGATGGCAGAAGCCACAAGGATTCTCCGATGGGCGGAAAATCATGTGTTAGCACTGTCAGCAGTGTTCATTCTCGGAGTGGACAACTGGGAAGCAGATCTTCTCAGCAGACACGACTTCCACCCGAGAGAGTGGGGACTTCATCCAGAAGTCTTCCAAAGGATTGTACACCATTGGGAAAGGCCACAGGTGGACATGAAGGCGTCCCGCCTCAACATAAAGCTATAAAAGATATTGCGCCAGGTCAAGGGACCTTCAGGCGATAGCTGTGGACGCTCTGGTAACACCGTGGGTGTACCAGTCGGTTTATGTGTTCCCCCCTCTGCCTCTCATACCAAAGGTACTGAGAATAATAAGAAGGCGAGGAGTAAGAACGATACTTGTGGTTCCGGATTGGCCAAGAAGAGCCTGGTACCCAGAACTTCAAGAAATTATATCAGAGGACCCATGGCCTCTGCCGCTCAGACAGGACCTGCTGCAGCAGGGGCCCTGTCTGTTCCAAGACTTACCGCGGCTACGTTTTGATGGCATGGCGGTTGAACGCCGGATCCTAAAGGAAAAGGGCATTCCGGAGGAAGTCATTCCTACGCTGATTCAAGCCAGGAAAGATGTAACTGCAAAACATTATCACCGCATATGGCGGAAATATGTTGCTTGGTGTGAGGCCACAAAAGGCCCCAACAGAGGAATTTCAACTAGGTCGATTTCTGCATTTCCTACAAGCAGGAGTGTCTATGGGCCTAAAATTAGGCTCCATTAAGATACAGATCTCGGCTCTGTCGATTTTCTTCCAGAAAGAATTAACTTCAGTACCTGAAGTTCAGACATTCTAAAAGGAGTGCTGCATATTCAGCCCCCGGTTGTGCCTCCAGTGGCACCTTGGGATCTCAACGTGGTGTTGAGTTTCTTAAAATCACATTGGTTTGAACCACTAAAAACCGTGGATCTAAAATATCTCACGCGGAAAGTGGTCATGTTATTGACCTTGGCTTCGGCCAGGCGTGTATCAGAATTGGCGGCTTTGTCATATAAAAGTCCTTATCTGATTTTCCATATGGAGAGGGCAGAATTGAGGACTCGTCCCCAGTTTCTCCCTAAGGTGGTATCCGTTTTTCACTTGAACCAACCTATTGTGGTGCCTGCGGCTACTAGGGACTTGGAGGATTCCAAGTTACTGGACGTAGTCAGGGCCTTGAAAAATTATGTTTCCAGGACGGCTAGAGTCAAGAAAATTGACTCGCTATTTATCCTGTATGCACCCAACAGGCTGGGTGCTCCTGCTTCTAAGCAGACTATCGCTCGCTGGATCTGTGACACGATTCAGCAGGCGCATTCTGCGGCTGGACTGCCGCATCCTAAATCAGTGAAAGCCCATTCCACAGGGAAGGTGGGCTCATCTTGGGCGGCTGCCCGAGAGGTCTCGGCTTTACAACTTTGCCGAGCTGTTACTTGGTCAGGGGCAAACACGTTTGCAAAATTCTACAAATTTGATACCCTGGCTGAGGAGGACCTTGAGTTCTCTCATTCGGTGCTGCAGAGTCATCCGCACTCTCCCGCCCGTTTGGGAGCTTTGGTATAATCCCCATGGTCCTTTCGGAGTTCCCAGCATCCACTAGGACGTTAGAGAAAATAAGAATTTACTCACCGGTAATTCTATTTCTCGTAGTCCGTAGTGGATGCTGGGCGCCCATCCCAAGTGCGGATTGTCTGCAATACTTGTAAATAGTTATTGCTAACTAAAGGGTTATTGTTGAGCCATCTGTTGAGAGGCTCAGTTGTTTTCATACTGTCAAACTGGATATAGTATCACAGGTTGTACGGTGTGATTGGTGTGACTGGTATGAGTCTTACCCGGGATTCAAAATCCTTCCTTATTATGTCAGCTCGTCCGGGCACAGTGTCCTAACTGAGGCTTGGAGGAGGGTCATAGTGGGAGGAGCCAGTGCACACCAGGTGGTCATAAATCTTTCTAGAGTGCCCAGCCTCCTTCGGAGCCCGCTATTCCCCATGGTCCTTTCGGAGTTCCCAGCATCCACTACGGACTACGAGAAATAGATTTACCGGTGAGTAAAATCTTATTTAAATTAGTTATTATTGTGGTTTAGCTGTTTTTTATTTAGTTAATTTCATAAGTGTTTAATTTAGTCAAGGCTGTTAATTTTCTTGTCCTGTACTGAGGTAACTTTGTTAGCTTCTATTTACTTAGTATACCTCGCCCCCGCCGCAGTGCGCCCCCTCCGTGCTGGCTGGTTGAGGCATCTAAGCCTCTCACTGCAGCCGCTGCCTCTCCGGCGCTGAGAGGAGCATGGCATTACGCTGTGAGGGGAGCCAGGCGGGCAGTCCCCAGCGCCCGCGCTGCTCGGCCAGAGGCAGCGGTGAGCGCTCACCCGCCTCTCTCTCCCTCTGTGCTGCGGGCCCTCACTGTCAGGCATGACGGCCAGCCCCACGAGCACACACCCCGGCCTCCATTAATAGCAAGCAGCGGGTTAGGTGCATCGGCCCCTGCTGCTAAAAGCCCTGCCCCCGTCACCATGTCAAATAACATGGTGGCCATTAGCCCTCCTCCCACAGCTTCAGGAGCTGGGGGGGGGGGGGGGAGCATGGCTGCAGGGGGCATCATTATTTATCCAGCAGGGCTCCAGGGGAGAGGCAGTATATTAGCCTCTCCCATATCAGGAGCCCAGAATGTTAGGCAGGAAAATATAATAAGGGAGAATTTCAATTCTCCAGGGCCTGCAGTGGCAGGCTCAGATTTGGCAAGGGGATTGCTTAGAATCCCCCCCCCCTCCCCCTCCTTCCTCTCAATTACAAATGCAGGCGGGTGGGGGGTTTTCAGCCCCCGCAGGTTTCATGGTCCCCATATTTCAGCCAAGGGGCTCCACAGAATATAATGCATCTGCATGTGGCAGGGCAGCAGCATTTGTTTAATACTCAAATGCCTCATTTAAGTCAGTTTTACCAACCCTGTGCCGTACTTCAAGTTGTGCAATTTCCCCCCTCCCCCCCCCCCCCCGGCAGGCAGGCAATCAATATGCACATTGGTTGCAGCCTGCACCTAATCAATTCAAGAGCGCTCATCAGATAGGTTTGCCGACCCTGCCCCAAGTTCCTCCACCGGCCGGACCCCCATCACCACGGCAGTTGGAGGTGAATATTGCACGTGCGCAATCTCAAGTACGAGCGGCGTCGGTAGTGACCGGCTGGTCAGAAGGGGCCGGTCAAGCAGGAAGTAATGCTGTTTTATTGAGTCCACAGGTTTTAGTATCTCATACAGCTTCATTGGACACATCAGCAGCAGGCAAGATTCCACTGGACGCAGGAGACGCGGACGCGGGTCCTTCTACTTCTGGAACTGGTGAGGAAAATTCAAAAGTTCAGCTTAGCGCAAATTTTTCTCATTCCGACGAATCATCTGATACGTCTAGTTCACTGGAGAATCCGCGCAAATTTATGCGGACATTCATTCAGCATCTTAGAGGGAAGCGTAAAAGTTCAAAGGGAGGGTGTAGCGTAGCGAGCAGCTCGGCTCCTGATGCAACAGGTGATAGCGTACATTGCGCGAATATGACAATTCTAAGAGGAGTTAGGTCTAAGGTTAGGGAAAGAATAAAGAAAGGCCGATTTGTAGATATGTTTGCGATTACGCATGACGCTAAAAAAGCGTTGGGCACAGCAAAGGCTGGGGGGGCGGCTGCTGAAGAAGCTAGAAGGAATTATCCTAACTGGCTTGCAGGGATTTATATATTTGGGCTTGCTATATGGAGTCTCGTCCATCAGAAATCATGAATATTCTGAAGTATTTTCACCTGGTACATAATATGTATCTTACGGCGAGGCAAAATGTTTGGAGGCAGTATGATGAGTTATTCAGGAAAAAGCAGGATGGCCAAAAGATTTTAAGTTTGGGGTTTAAGGATGTGGAGGTATGGTTAGAAGTGACTCAAAGCAATAGGCTTCCTATGGAACAGACGGGTAGAAGGCAGCCCTTTCAGGTCAGACCAGGTTTTAACACGGCAGGAGGAGGAAAATGTTACGCGTTTAATAACGCACAATGTAATAGGGGAACATTGTGTCGATATAGGCACGTCTGTATGCTGTGTGGAGGAAATCACCCAGCAAAGGACTGCAACAGACCCGCAGTTCAGTCAGCGGGTAGGGGTGAGCAGAGAACCGTTCCTAGATAAAGCGGAGTCATCAGTGAATTTAGAAGTTTTAGAACGATGGTTAGGCCGCTATCCTCTTAGGGAGGAGGCAGCATTTTTATTGCAAGGTTTTAAATTCAGTTTCAATCTACCTGTAGTTAGGCCGGTTATAGTTTTGGCCAGAGAAACCTAAAGTCAGCTACAGATTTTCCAGGGATAGTAAGAATGAAGATTGCAGCTGAAATTGTTTTAGGGCGTATGTGTGGCCCTTTTGAAAGTCCACCTCTAGCTGAATTTTGCGTTTCTCCATTGGGGGTAGTTCCAAAGAAAGAGCCAGGAAGATGTAGGATAATTGAGTACCTTTCCTACCCGGAAGGGGGCTCAATAAACGAGGCTCTTGACCCCTCTTTGTATAGCGTAAAATATCAGTCTTTTTGAAGAAGCTGTGGCTATGGTTAAAGGTTTTAGTTCGGGAGCGTTGTTAGCAAAAGTGGGTATAGATTCAGCCTTTAGACTGTTACCGCTGCACCCTGATTCGTTTAAGTTTATGGGTTTCAAGATGGATGGTCAATTTTATGTAGATAGGTGTTGCCTATGGGCTGTTCAGTTTCGTGTTCTTATTTTGAAGGTTTTAGTTCATTTCTACAGTGGTGTGTGCGGGCAGGCACCGGTCAGTTGGGAGTCACCCATTATTTGGATGACTTCTTGTTGGCAGGTCCTGCGGGTAGCTCAGTGCGCCAGGAATTATTTTTTTTTAGTTCAAGCGCTTTTTTCGGTTATGGGTGTACCGATAGCTAAAGATAAAACAGAGGGGCCTGTGACCCGTTTATCTTATCTGGGCATAGAAATTGATACTGAGGCAGGCCTTTGTAGATTGCCAGCGGAGAAAGTGAATAATTTAAGGATCTTGTTCGAAAATTTTATTGCAGTAACATTTTTGAGTGAGTTCAATGGTGTACGCATTTGGTTGCATGAAGAAATGAGTAATCATGAGCTGCAGTTTTTCACAGATGCATCAGAGTCGTTAGGTTTCGGTGCTTATTTTAAAGGGGAATGGTGCGCCGAAGTTTGGCCTGAGGAATGGCGCACAAGGAAGTTTACTGACAGTATGCTTTTGCTTGAGCTTTTTCCAATAATTGTCGCAATTGAGATATGGGGTTTTAGGCTTAGGAATCAGAGGATTTTATTCTGGTGTGATAATTTAAGGGTGGTTCAAGCGATTAATATTCAAAAATCTTCGTGTTCACACGCTTTGAGGTTGCTACGGCATTTGACCGTCAGGTTTTTACAGTTGAATATAGATTTGAATGCTAGGCATGTCCCTGGGGTTGAGAACGGGATAGCGGATGCTTTATCTCGTTTTCAATGGGATAGATTTAGAGCATTAGCCCCAGCAGCAAAAATGGAAGGTGTATCATGTCCCGAATTTGTATGGCAGATCATCAAACCGGCATGAAAGCTTTAGCATTGAAGGCGTTGACCCCGGGAACTTTGAGATCGTATTCTGCAGCTTGGGAGGATTGGCAGGCGTATTTGAATTCTGGAGGTAGGGGTAAGAGTATCCACGATGCTATATTAGAATTTGTATGGTTATGGCATGAGAGGGGTCGTTATAAAGCAGCGATGTTGGGTGCTTTAGCAGGAATTTCATATTTTTTGCGTTTGGAAGGGTTGTCAGACCCAACTAAATCTTTTATTTTATTAAAGGCTTTGAGAGGTTGGGCTAAGGAGCAAGCAGGTGTAAGTGGTGCACGTAGACCAATCGACATTGAGTTATTGAAAGAGTTAATTATCGCGGTTTCTGGTATTGCATTAGGGGAATTTGAGGTCGCCCTCTTTTAGTTTAGCATTGGCTATAGCTTTTTTCGGCGCTGTTAGATTAGGTGAGATAGCGGCAAAAAGCAAAAGTTCAGTGGATTCAGGCATGTTGTTAAATAATGTAGTGTTGAAGGATAATAAGCTGCTTATTAAATACACCATTCCAAAACGGATCAACTAGGGAGCGGTAAATGGATTTATTTTCCTATGCATAAGGAGCCGAGCATTTGCCCAGTAAGATTAGCAGAGGCTTCTGGTCAGTTTCGTCCAAAAGGGGGGAGCAATGGTTGGGTCATAAGGATCTTAATCCTTTATCCAAATTTCAATGCACAAGTGTCTTCAATATGTGTTTGATAGCGTTGGACCTTCCGCTGGAGAGTTATGGGACCCACTCTTTTAGGATAGGTGCAGCAACTTGCGCAGCATCGACAGGTTCTTCCAGCGAGGATATTAAAAGGTTAGGGCGCTGGAAGTCGGATGTTTATAAGGGATATATTAGGAGTGATAAGTTGCATTAGTGGTAGGCGTCCTGCGAGTTTGTTGTTTCGGAATCCCAGGGCCATAAGCCACCCGCCATTAAAGGGGGATTGGAGTTCTTTTCACCTTTTTCCTCACAACATTTTTGAGGTTTGGTGTTGTTCACCTCCATCTGGGTCGCCTAAACAACTAAGTTTTTATCCTTCCCTGTTTCTCTTTAGCAGTTTCGTTAAAGATTATAGTAATATTTGAATAAAATGTTCTTTGTTTTGTTGTTTTTTCTACAGGTTTTTTGTTTGACATTATCAAGCTGGGTGTGGATTGTGTGTTACTCATATATTTATTGGGCCAGTAGGCACAGGATGTCCAAGTCGTTCCCTTTTGAAGTGAGGTGGATAGGTTTAAGGGGAATGAGATGGAACAACCTATTAAGTGTGCTATGGAACTTCGAAGAAAAATGGGGTGGCCCTGATTGTTTGGTGATACATTTAGGTGGCAATGATCTGGGTACATTTAAAGGTATAGAACTTATTAACGCCATAAAAAAGGATTTTCAGATAATCACAGAGCATTGGCTTTTGGTTAACATGGTATGGTCAGAAGTGGTACCGTGTAGATTTTGGAGGGGCACCCAAGGGGGAGCGGCTTTAGATAAAGTAAGAAGGAAACTCAATGCCCAACCTCCAGATATGTCATTAGTTTAGGTGGAAAAGTTGTTAAACATCCAGATTTGCGTTACGAGTAGGAATATTTATATAGGTTGGATGGAGTGCATTTATCTGAGAGTGGTTTGGAGTTACTTGTCACAGCCTTATTGAGGTGTTGAAAGGAGGTTTGAGGTTTTAGGTTGTGGTGGCGGTTTTCGTAGTCTAGAGCCTCCGAATTTGGCGGAAAGCAGTGCTATTCGGCGGCTTAATTTAGCGCAGCAGAGCTTGGCTAGCATTTCCCCTTTGAGAAAAGGCGAGTCGGTCACTACCTCAGGGGAGGACCAGGTCACCATCTTATGGAGGGACCAGCACTGTGCTAATTAAGGGGAGATGGTTCTACCCAGGACGGATTGCGCAAGGGGCGGAAACTCCGCCTCATTTGTTTAAAAATTAAAGTTTTAAGCCATGGCCGAGTTGACACTGCTTTTTCGCCACCGGTGAATAATATTTTCAATTCTGATTAGAATTTAATAAATCTGGCTGTGACCTCCATTTTTTCCAATTTATACAGTTGTCTGTGTCATTATTTCTAGGTTTATTGGTTCTAGTTTGTGTAATAAATAAAACATATGGGTGACTTAAAAGGAACGAAAGACTGCATAGGATAGAGTGAATATAAGCACCCTGTTTGTTTATGTAACTAAGCTAGATAGATCTGGTTTTTGTGTTGATATTAGTAGGTCATTGAAGTTTGTCAATCAAATAAGTTATCCAATGAGAAGGGTTTAGGTAGGCGGGTTATATTAGTTTATTTAAGTGAGGGCTGAGGTAATCTGATTCCTCTTGCAATTTTTGTGATCCCACCCACCCACCCGGCAATTTTAACTTCGGTATAAAAATTAAAAGTTTTGGTTTTCTTTTTTGAAACTTTACGTTGGAATAATGAGTTATTATTATTCCAGCAAGTGCGAGGCGCAGCGGGCGGAAAGCAGTGCTATTCGGCGGCTTAATTTAGCGCAGCAGAGCTTGGCTAGCATTTCCCCTTTGAGAAAAGGCGAGTCGGTCACTACCTCAGGGGAAGACCAGGTCACCATCTTATGGAGGGACCAGCACTGTGCTAATTAAGGGGAGATGGTTCTACCCAGGACGGATTGCGCAAGGGGCGGAAACTCCGCCCCATTTGTTTAAAAATTAAAGTTTTAAGCCATGGCCGAGTTGACACTGCTTTTTCGCCACCGGTGAATAATATTTTCAATTCTGATTAGAATTTAATAAATCTGGCTGTGACCTCCATTTTTTCCAATTTATACAGTTGTCTGTGTCATTATTTCTAGGTTTATTGGTTCTAGTTTGTGTAATAAATAAAACATATGGGTGACTTAAGGAAACATTGTCACTAATTTCCAAAGGGCACAGTTCTAGTAATAAAAATAACAACAACTTCCAATAAGTCTCACAGAGCCAGTCCTTTCAGTGGATGGAATCATTATCATTATTTGCAAAAAGCGCATTTCTAACAGTGAAAATAATAACTATATCCCGTAAGTCTCACAAAATAGATCTTTAAAAAAAAAAAACAGAGACATTATCACTGTTTATAAAGAGCACAGTTCTAACAATAAGGTTAATTCCAGCCATAACATTTACAGTGATTGATTCCAACCACTAGATAATAAACCAAATAATTACATTCATAGTTGCTAATTGAAGCCTTCAAAAATGAAACAAACAGAAATGATGTATGAACTCACCCTGGGAGAGATTTGGCTGCATGTGGAAGTCACAGAATGAGGCAGTGATTGCTGCAGCTGCTATTTAAACTACTTGCCCACTTACATCACTTCCCTTAATTAGAATTAACCCTAATAATTAAATCACCCTGATTTGGCTGCATGTGGAAGTCACAGGGCCGTCTTTTTGTATGGGCTCAATGGGCTCTTGCCCAAGGGCCCCAGGAGTATAAGGGCCCTAGGCTGATAGCTGATGGTCCCCTCTTTCCAGGGGTACCAGATTTTTGAAAATCGTCCCTAGGGAACCAGAGATATCCGACTTCAAAGCAGTGGTCCCCATCTAAGCCTGTAATTGCGCTTCCCAGCCAGATATCTCAGGCTTTGTATGACTTAGAGTTTTCTGAGAGTACATTTCAAAAGCTGAGATTCTCCACTTTCAGTGGACACTAGCAGCTTGTCTCTACTTTGCCAAGAACCAGAGATATCAGCCTTCAAGCAGCTGGTCCCTGCTCAAGCTCCACACGCCTAATATGCAGTTTTATATATTTGTTGGTGGATTGCTCTGGCTCCTGAACTCTGATCTCCAAGTCCCCAGTACCTCCTGACAAGTGAGACACTCTAATTTTTTATCCCATTCAAAGCTAAGATTTTTTTATCCAGGAACTTGAGATATCTGCAGTCAAGCAAACTGCTGTCTGACCAGAAAATTATGAATATTAAGCCCACTCCACTGTCGACCCCTCCCTTACGTATTAAACACCCCCTACCACCCTGGAAGTCATGTACCGGGGCCCCTTCATTCAGCCCAATGCCCCCTTCTACAGTTTAGTGTTCTCCCTCCCACCCCATCTGTGCAGTAAAGGAGTAATTAGCAGAAATTACTGCTCCAGGTCCTACATGCTGAGTGGAAGATAGAACACCCCCTACCGCCCGCGGGACATCAAAGCTACCGCTGATAGCACCCCCTCCCATAGAGGATGGGTAGGGGCCCCAGTGCATTGCTGTGCCCACGGGCCCACACTGCTGTTAAGACGGCCCTGGGAAGTCACAGAATGAGGCAGTGATTGCTGCAGCTGCTATTTAAACTACTTGCCCACTTACATCACTTCCCTTAATTAGAATTAACCCTAATAATTAAATCACCCTGAATAGAGGGATAAACTTTATTTTGTAGATCCACACTTTTCCTCTATGAGGATCTTTAAGTGAAAATGCCTGCTTCAAGTGCATTTAACCCTTCACTTATACACTAGGTGAGTTTTTTATTCTTTTTGTTCACATTGAAAGAGCTAAATTACCCACATCTGACCGGAAGAACATACTTCCGGTGTGCGCTCCAATATGCGTTCCACCTTCTTATTCCCTGTGACGTGAGTGGCATCGCCTGGAAGGCTATCTTACTGGTGCAACTTCTCCCGCGGGCCACACCTCCCCTCTGATGCATAACGCGTCATGGGGCACATTGTTTCCTTCCTCCCTGACGCATACCGCGTCACTAGCTTTAAGTGGGCCGGCACGGCCTTAGTCTCCATGCGTGGCACGTCACGGGCACGTGACCAAGCACGTGCATCCTGATGCGCACCACCACGTGATCCCCACCGTCCATCAGCCTGTGGCGCAAAGCGCGTCAAGGTCTCCTAGCAACCTCTGACAACCGCTAGCCGGGTCCACAGAAAAAACATTGCCTGTGGGCTTCCCTTCCACAATAGCCCAGTTTGTGTAAACTGAGGTCCATTAATCCATACATTAGCAATTGGATATTTAATTCACAGTGTATTTAAACATATAAGAAATATACTTTGAAAGTGTTTAAACATACTTTACTCTCATTTTTTAATACAGTGTGTGTGATAATTGGTTTGATAGGAGTGAAAAGTAATTTATTCACATAGTGACTACCACATTCTACTTTAAAAAATAGTGAAGGGTAGAACATGAATTATAATACGCCCTATACTAGGGACCGTGAACTACTAAATATGATTTTTTTATGTCTTAGAAGGTGCAATGAATAATACTAAGTCCCTTGATACGGACCAAGATTTAACTATAAATTAATAAGTGACAAAGTACATATACGTGTTAATTGATTATGTGTTGAATAAAAGGTGAGGTGAATTATATTAATACCGCATATAAAAATTATGAGAAATACACTGTAAACACATAATTGTTTCCAAAGGGCAAAGAATGATGGTAACTTGAATTTTCAATACGGTTCCATATATATACACATGTACACATACGCACACATATACATATATATACATACATATATATATATATATATACACATATATACACGCACACATATACACACGCACACACATATACATGCGTGCATGCACATGTATATACGTGCAATCTCCCAGTTGGAAATCTTATCTTATTATATGTAATCCCATATACATAAATGCATATTCATATGTGTATATCCAAAACTCTCATAACATACAAGCGATAACTCGATCTTCTGTAGCACATTACAATGGGCAAACTCAATCAAGTAAATCGATGAATAATTGAAAATTATAGGAAATTACCTCTCCATCAGTTAATTTCTTCATTTCTTAAGGCTTCAATTTCACAGGAAATACATTTCAGTTTTATAGTCTAATGGCAGATACAAAAATATGTGAACACAGTCCCAAAAATATCTCTGAGGAGCCACATAACAATATGATTTGTGGACTAAATGCTATTGTTCTATGTACACTAAATATTTATAACCTAAATATAACCTGAAAGTGATCCAACCAATACTGTTGCTTTGTATAGACTAGATGTTTATAACCTGAATATGGTCCAACCAATAGGTGTTAAAGAGGTAAACTTAAAGAAATGACACAATGTCTATACTTTCATTAAGGCCATTTGGATAAAGAGTGTTAAGGGTGAAAATCCAAAAGGATTCCCTTCTTGAGAGCAGACGTTCTCTATCGCCTCCTCTAGGGCCCAATTTAATCAATTCCAATATAGTGAATTTCTAATCTTTCACGTTGGAATTATGGACCTCTGCAAAATGGCGTGGTAAATTATGGTTGGTAACTTTGTTTTTTATGCCCCGTAGATGCTCCTGAATTCTGAGTTTGACATTGCGTTTTGTTTTGCCTACATACATTAGGCTGCAACTACAGGTTATTCTATAAATGACATATTCGCTATTGCAGTTAACTCTATCCTTTAGAGTGTATTCCAATCCATTTTCATGTTTCCAAGAGAAAGTGGATTTCTCCATACGCTTGCAGCATATGCACCGATTGCGTGGGAAACATCCCATGATTTTTTCTGATAGAACATTTGTTTTCGACTGGGTGGTGTATTTCTTAGATTTTAATACGCTTGGTGCTAGAATGCTCTTTAAGTTGTTAGCCCTTCTGAAAACTACTTGTGGTTTGGGGGGAAGTGAGGGTCCAAGGATTGGATCTTTTAATAAAATAGGCCAGTGTCTATCTAATATCGTGGTGATTAAACGATTTTCTTTGTTATATTGAGTTATAAAGGGCCTATAATTAGAATCCCTCCTCTTCTTGGGGGCTGAGTTTGAAGATAGAAGATTTGCCCGGTCAGTATTGCTTGCTTTCTGTATGGCTTCTTCAATTTTAGTCTGATCATAGCCTCGCGCTAGGAAACTTTCCTTCAGTGTGTTTGCTTGTGCTGTAAACTCGCTGACGATGCTACAATTTCTCCTCAGTCTAAGAAACTGGGAATAGGGAACTCCTTCAATCCATTTAGGATGATGGCAACTTGATGTCGGAATGAAGTTATTTGCATCGACTTCTTTAAAAAAAAGTCGATGTCTGAACCTTTTTCCCTACTATGCCTTCCAATTTCAAATCCAAATAGTCTATCACATTTGTGTTCGTCTTGAACGTGAATTTTAAATTGAAAGGATTGACTTGAAGGTATTCAATAAATTGTGCTACACTTTTTTCATCTCCTTTCCATATAAAGATTAGATCATCTATATACCGTCTGTATAATTTGATATGATCTTTCTTGTATTCAGATCCATAAATGAAGGACTCCTCCCACACCCCCATCAGCAGGTTGGCATACGATGGGGCAAATTTATTCCCCATCGCAGTTCCCTGCTACTGGAGGTAGTGGGAGTCCTCAAACCTAAAATAGTTGTGTTTTAATATAAAGTTAATACTTTCCAGAATGAATTTGGTTTCTACCTCTGATTTCTCTAGGTCAGCTCCTAGGAAAGACTGCACTGCTTCAATACCTTTTGTGTGGGGTATAGAGGAATATAAAGCTTGTACATCAATTGTAAGCCATTTCTTTCCTCGATGTCCCACACATATCCATCCAACGCTTGTAATAAGCTGGTAGAATCTCTCAGATATGAAGGTAAGGTTTTCACGTAGGATTGTAGTTTTAAATCAATATAATGGGAAAGATTCGCTGTTAAGGAATCTATTCCCGAAATGATTGGTCTTCCTGGGGGAAACTGTAGGTTTTTGTGGACCTTAGGAAGATGATAGAAGGTGGCAGTGGTTGGATGTTCCACTCATAAATAGTCAAATTCCTTTTTGCATATTACATTGTTTCTTTGTGCATCATAAAGAAGAACTTTTAAATCTTCTTTGAAACCTTCTGTGGGATCATCTTCAAGTTTGGTATAGGTTGATTTATCGTTAAGTATATTATATGCTTCTTTAAGGTAATCCATTCTATCTTGTAGAACTACTGCCCCTCCTTTGTCTGCACTCCTAATTATGACGTTATCCTCTTTGGTTAAAGTTGGTTTAAAGCTTTTTTCTCTTCTGGATTCAAATTGGAAGTGTATTTATTATTTTTTATTTTCAATTCCCTAAAGTCGTCTTTGACTGACTCGTAAAAGATGTCAATATTGCTCCCCCTAGATTCCACCGGGTAGAATTTGGATGGGGGGGCTACTAACGGTTTTTGTGATTCTTGTGTGGCTGAAATTATTGAGGGATGTTTTAAAAAATGTCGCTGTAATGTGAGAGACCTGATATATTTGTTTAAATCAATGAACAAATCGAACTTGTCCGCATGTTGGTCAGGTGCGAATTTCAATCCCTTATTTAGTAACGTTGTCTGTGATGTACATAGTTCTCTACCTGAGAGGTGGATGACCCCGGTTTTTGACCCATTTTCAAGTGGAACAGTGGGCGCCTTCTTTTTGTGGATTTTTCTCCCCCCTCTTTTACCTCTTCCATTCCAAGGCCTCTTTTTCTGCCTTGGGGAGTGGCCAAATCCATGCCCTCTCCTAAAAAATGGTCATTAGGTCCATTTGGTGAAGGTGACCTAAGGGTTTCATATTTATTAGTGTGGAAGAAGGTATCATATCTATTTGAGGAACGACGCCTTCTTCTCTGATCACGATAGGAGTTGATTCTATTTCTATATCGATTGGGGTATGGGGAGCGGTAAGAAGACCTTCTCCTATTTCCATATCCTTGATGGTAACCATCTCTCCTCCTGGGATTGACTCTTTGATTGTCTCTATGGTTATACCGTTCTTGTTGGTATGAATTGATACCACGTTTTTGAGCATGGTATACCACAGGATTATCTGTCTGTCTAGCATCTTTTGCCCAATCAAAGATCAATCCTTTTTGGTAATCTTCCTTATCTCTAGAGAATTTGTACTTTTTTCTTGAAATAATCTCCCTTTCAGTTATGTCAAGTTGATTTTGAAGTCTACCCACATCTTGTAGGAATTCATCGCTAGTTTCAAACCTAGTGACTGAGGTCTCTAGTTTCATTAGTTCCTCCTCTAACTTAGTTAGATCCCTTTTTCTTTCTGCTATTAATAATCCCATCAATTTCTTAAAGCAGTCTCCTAAGATATCGTTCCAATTTTTCATAAAGGAATCATTTTGTATACCGTACGTTGGCTTTTTCAATATGCGCAATCCCCTAGGGACTCTCCCTACCTCAATATATTTTTCAAGCGTTATTATCTCATACCAATTTTTCATTTCCTTTATAGACAGTTTTTCTATCATATTCAGTTGGGAATAATAATATTCCTCATTACTGGTAAAAACCATATTATCCACATCTTCTGAGAATAAATATTTACACTTATGTGTTCTTGATGTCCTATCTTTAAAAATAGGCATATTGGCAGCAATTACAGATACACAACAAAATAGATACAAAAAACACACATATATATGTGTGTGTGTATATACAGTATATATATATATGTGCAGATATATGTATGTATATATATATATATATATATATATACACAAATGTACACATCCGGCACTCTATACAGCAGAAGAAATGCCTGGGTGCCCTCCTAAAGATAATACAGTATCTATTCCTGCAATCATGTGCAAAAAATGGAAAAACATGGAGGTCTTACGACGTTTCAAGGCATCAAGCCTTTTCCTCAGGTAAGAATACCCATGTGCAGTGAAGTGTGCATTTTTTGCACATGATTGCCCTGTTTTGCACCATGTTTTGAATATAAAAGTTTTTCAAGACCTTGGAGTGCTGCCTCTTGTCCTTTGCCAGATACACCTGAGCCACAGGTGGGGAAGGAATAGATACTATATATATATATATATATATATATATATATATATATAGGTGGAAAGAGTTTTATAGGTCCGTGCGCTTAGTCTAACGTTCAAATGTTCCTTTGAAGGAAGGGGTCGTCAAAAAGTCCAGATGTTTGGACTTAATCGGTCGTGAATGCTCCGTCAATAGACACCTCCCAAGCTTCTTTGGTGGCTGCTCAGTTCTTCAAAATATGACCTGGGTATATTCAGTCATGCAATTCTGTAGAGGCAGGGGAGAAGAACAAGCGCCATATGGTGTAGTATTTTAGATAAGTCGGAGTATTATGTACACGTATATAAAATGTAAGTACCGGATGGACCAAAAGACCCCACAGAGGGATTCATGGAGGAACTGAGGGTGATTCTTGTTGCAGGACTACATAAACATCTAATTACCAAAGATGAATTCCAGTATCTCATGAACCATAATCCCATTGTTCCAATCTTTTATCACTTGCCTAAAATACATAAACAGTTGGATTGTCCACCGGGAAGACCGATCATAGCCGGCATCGATTCATTAACGTCACACCTCTCCGAATATGTGGATATTTTTTTAAAACCACACGTACAGAATTTGCCCTCTTACTTGAAAGATACTACGAGCGTCTTGAGCCTCTTCGAAGATTTCCAATGGAAAGATACATATTTATGGACTACAATCGATGTACAAGCTCTATATACCAGCATCACCCATGAAAAAGGAACCAATGCATGTCGGGATAAACTGGAGTCCGATCCAATGATCACTCAGGATCACTGTGAATTTATATGTTCCTTGATCCAATCCATTTTAACCCACAATTATTTTAAGTTTCAAGATACCTTCTTTTTACAAGTTTGTGGCACTGCGATGGGGACGGTTTTTGCCCCAAGTTATGCCAATATTTTAATGGGTATGTGGGAACAACGGTTTATTTATAACAACACAATGTTTAAAGAGAACATCCGTTTTTATAAACGCTACATAGACGACATCATCATGGTCTGGGATGGCGATCTAGAGAGTTTTAACAGTTTTATGGAACTTATCGGTATTAATGATTTTAATTTAAAGTTCACCTGTACGACAAACAAGAGCCAAGTCGAGTTTCTGGACCTGGTTTTAAGTTGCGACGGAGAGAAAGTAATCACGAGGAATTTTATTAAAACAGTTGACACCAACAGTTACCTACACTACGACAGTAGCCATGCTACTAAATGGAAAAACAACATTCCATTCTCAACAATGTACAGGTTACGGAGGAACTGTACCACGCATGAAACCTTTACGGAACAGTCTCAAATCTATGCAGACAGGTTCAGAGAAAGAGGTTATCCGGAGAGGATCATTAAAGAGGCGGTTGATCGTGGCAAAGAACTGGACAGAGAAACCCTTATTCATCCGAAGAAGAAAGAAGCAAGTAAGAGCTATTCAGTACCTTTCATCACTCAATACAGCTGCGAAGAGGCAAGAATCAGGAAATCCTTCTCAAAACATTGGCACGTTCTAAAATTGGACCCTGTGCTGAGGGAAATCCTACCGGAACGTCCACAAGTTCTATTCAGAAAGTCCCGGAATATAAAAGAAATTTTGGCACCAAGCATGATCAAAGACAAGGTGGCCACGACTATGAGTCTTCCTAAATGTAAGGGCATGTTTAAATGTGGACATTGTATTATGTGTAAATTTGTTCACCCGAATAGGAGATCCTTTTTTAACTCTGAACAAACTAAAGAATTCAAGATGAAAGATTTCATCAACTGCAACACGACTTCTGTCATATACGTGATAGAGTGTGGATGCCATCTGAAGTATGTGGGCAAGACCAAAAGACTTCTTAAACTCCGTATTCAAGAACATGTACGAAATATTAAAAACAAAATAGAAAGCCACCCGCTCTCCAGACACTTCACTGAAACTCATAACTCAAGCTTGGAAACATTTACCTTCAGAGCCATTGAACACGTCAAACTAGGGCCTAGAGGGGGAGATCTACTGAAAAAATTATCTCAGAGAGAGATGTACTGGATTTTCTCTCTAAACACCCTCCAACCACATGGCCATAATGAAGGCTACGAGATTGCCCCCTTCCTATGAGGTATACTGAAGCTCCTTACTAGCCTGTGCCTCGCCCCCCTGAAAAATAGCTCTTCCTTTTTTTTCCAATATATAACTCTTATTGTAGGACCTAATGGAGTGCTAATTTTTATTTTTTAATCTTCCCTTTGATTATCTGTGTATAACATGTCTGGCTACAGCAATTATGTGGGTATAAATTTGGATTTTATGATAGGAGTATGATCATGTCCGACATTTTATGATGTACAAATAGGAGAGATCACAAAATACACTCCATTGAAAAAATATATACCTTAGATGATGGTTTACTTATATATATATGTTTTTTCTATATATATTTTTTATCATTATATATATATATATATATATATATATATATATATATATTTTTAATCTATATTTTAATTAATACCTTTTATCTCTAAATTATTCTTTTATTCCAACGTAATTCACTGTATATATGTATATTGTTTATATCTACAGTATTTACTCACATGAATTACTGCCTAATATCTGTGATATTCCCTTTTACCTCTAGTAATTTAATATGCACTCATGATACTATTTGTGTCACTTCCGCCATCCAGTTTGCCAGCCAGCAACAGGAAGTGCTCAGTAATACGGCTGGAACGCACGCTGGCTATGTAGTCTGAGGGGATCAGACCGGAAGTGACGCGGCAGCGGCTGGGACGAGCCGCGTCATTTCCGGTTTCACGAAACTACACGGACTAGGTTTCCGTCTATGTCCAGTACAACGAAACTGTGCATACATTGTTAGAAACACTGCCCCACCAATGTATTTTACTGCTAAACTTGCACCCACACCCGTATTTTTACGATGTAAGTTCGATCGAGCACTTCCGGTTCCGGAAATGACGTGAACCGGAAGTATTAGCAATACGAAACCGAAAGTAACTATAAATATGTGTATTATGTGACATGATGTATTCTCCTGAGGAAGCCCTGGAGGCGAAACGCGTTGAGACTGACCTACCTACTGCTTATATCAATCAGCTAAGATTTTTTATTTGATTTATCTTTATTTGAATTTTGTATATTATATTTGTTGATTAAAATTCTGATATTGCTATATAAGGCAGCAGCAGGCGATTGATTGAGCTAATACATCATACCGGACCGACTTGATCCACCTGGATATAAGTATATCTTATATGCTAAATTGAATTTGTCATTTGGTGGGGAACAGCCACCAAGAATAGAGAGAGACAGACAGGCCTGATCTCAAGAATCCATCCGGTACTTACATTTTATATACGTGTACATAATACTCCGACTTATCTAAAATACTACACCATATGGCGCTTGTTCTTCTCCCCTGCCTCTACATATATATAGGTGGATCGGCACTCCTACTGATGGCCAAAGTAAGCACCGGTGCCCTCTTGAAACAAATACTTACAAATACGGAAAGGAGGAAGCCCCACTCTGCATCTTTAAACAGGCAAAAAGTGTATTCAACAACACATCTACAGGTCCTGTAGATGTGTTGTTGAATACACTTTTTGCCTGCTTCCTCCTTTCCGTGTGTGTGTGTGTGTGTGTGTGTGTGTGTGTGTGTGTGTGTGTGTGTGTGTATGTATATGTGTGTATATATATATATATATATATATATATATATATATATATATAGCAGTTTCAGACCGGCACTCCACGCAAATTTCAAATGACTGCGCCGGTGCCTCCACATATACCAAAAGTATAAATATAGACTTGCAGAAGTGTGGCACTCGGCTTGATGAATAGACAATAAACCAGTCAGGTCTTACAACGTTTCAGTGCTTTTATTGCACTATCGTCAGGATACAAAACAAATGAAAATGTTACATACCTTTATACACCTACACCCAGAGTGAATTCGCGCCAGCAGGTCAGTCTGAACCTCCCACTCGCGTCCAATACATATTACATCATCACGTTAGTGACACCCATCACCATAACAACAGAAAACAAATAATCTCATCACGGCCTCTGAAAAAAGTATCTATATATTTCAAGAGCAACAAATCTTAAAAGCAACTGAAACTCAGATATTCATTTAACCCCTTGGGTGACAATACATCCAAGCGGTAAATCCATTCCGTTTCCCGTTGCAATAATAATCGATTACGATCGCCTCCTCTCAGAGGCTTTTGTACAAAATCAATCATCCTGTATTTAATACTCGCAACACTGTGGTTAAATTCGGCAAAGTGCCTGGCTACAGGTTGGTCAGATTTACTCTTGCTAGCTAGAGCAGCTCTAATAGCCGACCGGTGCACAGACATTCGGTCCTTAAATCTGCCCTGTGTCTTACCTATATAGGAAAGACCACAGGGACAGATAATCTGGTACACCACATACGTTGAATTACATGTCAGGTGGTGTTTAATGCGATATTCTTTACCTGTATGTGGGTGACAGAAGACATCCCCAGGTATAAGATACCCGCAAGTAGTACAACCACATTTGAAGCAGCCAAAGCTTTTAGTAGACATAAAGTGTGATGGTTTCTCCTTAATGGCACTAATGTCGGCATGTACTAATAGGTCTCTTAAATTGCGACCCCTCATGAAACAAGGCATGGGATTCATATTGTGAAAAGGTAATTGTCGGTCAGACTTAATAACATGCCAATGTTTTTTAATTACTGTATTAACCTTTCTCGATTGGATGTTAAATTGATTAATTACTGGAAATCGTGTCATATCATTGTTTTTAATCTCAGATTTATCCAATAATCGTGCTCTATCCAGCATCATCACTTTCACGCTGGTTTTTACTAAATCTTGTCTGGAATAACCTCTTGCAACAAGTTTCTCAATTAAAGACTCTATCTGTGCTCTAGCAATGGAGCTGTCAGAATTAATTCTCCAAATCCTTAGCATCTGAGAGTAAGGTAATGATTTTTTCAAGCTAGGAGGGTGGCAACTAGTGTATTGAAGAAGTGTATTGCGATCAGTAGTTTTTGTATGTACTGATGTCACAAACTTATGAGCATTAATCATAATGTCCACATCAAGAAAATCAATTTTCTCTTGACTCATTCTGATGGTGAATTTAATTGGACATTGACTATTATTGTTAGTTTCAATTAAATCAACAAATGATGACTCAGTACCCCTCCAAACAATAAATAAATCATCTATAAACCGTTTATACAAAACAATATTGGATGAAATATCTAAATCAGAAAAAAAGATTTTTTGTTCTATATTAAACATAAAGATATTAGCTATCATCGGAGCAACAGCAGAGCCCATTGAGCATCCGCTCAACTGAATGTAAAACTTGTTATCAAATAAAAAGTAATTTTTTTTCAACACAAATTCCAATAAATGAATACAAAATTCCACAAAACCCTCAGAATACATGCCACTGGAGACCAAGAACTCATTAACCATCTGTAAACAAGCCTCTTGAGGAATCACGGTATAAAGGCTAACAACATCAGCGCAAATCATCCAAGCTCCTTCAGGTAATTCCTGTAAGGAAAATCAGTTCATTCAAGAACATCGTGGTGTCCAATAGAAAGTTCTTATGTTTTTTAACCAGCGGTTGAAGTATTGCGTCCAGATATACAGAAGCAGGTTGTGATAGCGAACCCCGTGCCGACACGATCGGCCGACCAGGAGGGGGAGTTAATCCCTTATGTATTTTTGGGAGGGTATAAAGGAGGGGAGTCAAAGGGTACTTAGGAAACAAAGAATCGGCTAATTTTTGATTAATTATATTATTATCAACCGCCCTTTTAAGAATCAATCCCAATTCTTTTTGAAAAATATTAACAGGGTCAAAAGGTAACTCTCTGTAGGTGTTGGTATCACTTAACTGGCGCAAGATTTCCTTACGGTAATCCTGCAAATCCTGTAATACAATAGACCCACCTTTATCGGCGGGTCTAATAATAAGATTTTTATTATCAGTCAAGGTTTTAATAGCTAATTTTTCACCCGGAGATAAATTAGGATGAACCACACCTGTGTCAGAAGTAACCATGCTAATCTCTTTGTCTACCAATCGCATGTACGTTTTTAGGCTAGGGTTATTTGTATTAGGGTCAAAACTCGATTTAGGTAATATTTTTTTCAGCTGTTCTGGTATAGGATCAGGTTGTGTATCACTAACGGGAAGCACTGATCTATTAAAAAATTCTTTAATTTTTAATTTCCTAAATAACTGGTGCTTTTCTTGCTGCCATCTAAAGTCATCAAAATATGTGGTAGGGATAAATGATAGACCTCTATTTAATAATGATTGTTCTGTTCTAGAGAGGTCATAGGAGGAAAGATTAAATATTATTTCCTCCTGGTTGCCGGAGGTTTCTTTCCAAGGGCCCCTTCTTTTATTTTGGCCACCCCTCCTTGTTGCTTTACATTTTTTGCTTTGATTTTTGCCCGGGTTTGTGTCCCTAAAGGGGCTGAACCTGGTTGAGAAAAATCAGAATCACTGTTGGTAGTATAATCTTGAGAAGAAGAATCACCAAATCTAGGGTTACGTCTAAAAAATGGACGTTTGTTCATAGTCCCCCTATTGCCAGAAATCCACTGATACACTGTGTGTTGTTCGTAATCTAATTGAACCTTGGAAAATTTTTCTTTTTTGAATTTCAATAGATCTCTACGGTACATGGCAACTTGGTTTTCTAATTTACTCAGCCAGTCGCCCTCTTTATCATTCGTCAAAATTGGTAAATGTTGATCTTCAAAGACTTTAATCATATCACGTAATCTGGTTTGTTCATTTTTAGCAAATTCAATTATAAGCAACATCAAGTCAAATGAGCAACGATTGAGTATACCGATCCACTTTTTACAAAACTGTGGATCCTGTCTACCCACAGTTGGTCCATTCTTCATACGCAACCCACGTGGGATGACCTTAGCCCGATAATGATCACTTAAAGAGATGGCATGAAACTTATAGTCTTTTTTCAGAGGCCGTGATGAGATTATTTGTTTTCTGTTGTTATGGTGATGGGTGTCACTAACGTGATGATGTAATATGTATTGGACGCGAGTGGGAGGTTCAGACTGACCTGCTGGCGCGAATTCACTCTGGGTGTAGGTGTATAAAGGTATGTAACATTTTCATTTGTTTTGTATCCTGACGATAGTGCAATAAAAGCACTGAAACGTTGTAAGACCTGACTGGTTTATTGTCTATTCATCAAGCCGAGTGCCACACTTCTGCAAGTCTATATATATATATATATATAACAAACAGGAACAGCCCGGCACTCCACTCCAAATGTAGACAACTGCTGTGGTGCCCTCCTAGTCAGGAACACAGAGTCCCAGATAGACAAACGTGGTGATGTGGGCGGCACTCCAAACAGACTTCGCAGCATAAGTAAAACAATATAAGTAAAACAATACTTTATTAGGCCAAGGCCTAATAAAGTATTGTTTTACTTATGCTGCGAAGTCTGTTTGGAGTGCCGCCCACATCACCACGTTTATATATATATATATATATATATATATATATATATATATATACATACACACACGCGCACACACTAGTTTTACGGACCCAGCATATACTGGGTTACCTCAGTCCCCATCCCCGTGATTGGCTCCACCCGGTTATGGACCCCCCCCCCATGCAAATCCTGCGTTTGCCAATGAAGGTAGCGCAATAATGTGATGTGGGAAGGTAGTCTAGTAATGTGGTGAGGGAAGGTAGCGCAGTAGTGTGGTGTGGGAAGGTAGCGCAGTAGTGTGGTGTGGGAAGGTAACGCACTAATGTGGTGTGGGAAGGTAACGCACTAATGTGGTGTGGGAAGGTAGCGCAGTAGTGTGGTGTGGGAAGGTAGTGCATTAATATGGTGTGGGAAGGTAGCGCAGTAGTGTGGTGTGGGAAGGTAGTGCATTAATATGGTGTGGGAAGGTAGGGCAGTAGTGTGGTGTGGGAAGGTAGTGCATTAATATGGTGTGGGAAGGTAGCGCAGTAATGTGATGTGGGAAGTTAGTGCAGTACAGTGGTTTGGGAAGGTAGCACAGTAATGTGGTGTGGGAAGGTAGCGCAGTAGTGTGGTGTGGGAAAGTAGCGCAGTAGTGTGGTGTGGGAAAGTAGCGCAGTAGTGTGGTGTGGGAAAGTAGCGCAGTAATGTGGTGCGGGAAGGTAGCGCAGTAGTGTGGTGCGGGAAGGTAGCGCAGTAGTGTGGTGTGGGAAGGTCACGCAGTAGTGTGTTGTGGGAAGGTAACGCAGTAGTGTGGTGTGGGAAGGTAGCACAGTAATGTGGTGTGGGAAGGTAGAGCGGTATTGTGGTGTGGGAAGGTAGCGCAGTAGTGTGGTGTGGGAAGGTAGCGCAGTACAGTGGTGTGGGAAGGTAGCGCAGTACAGTGGTGTGGGAAGGTACCGCAGTAGTTTGGTGTGGGACGGTAGCGCAGTAGTGTGGTGTGGGAAGGTAGCGCAGTAGTGTGGTGTGGGAAGGTAACGCACTAATGTGGTGTGGGAAGGTAGCGCAGTAGTGTGGTGTGGGAAGGTAGTGCATTAATATGGTGTGGGAAGGTAGCGCAGTAGTGTGGTGTGGGAAGGTAGTGCATTAATATGGTGTGGGAAGGTAGGGCAGTAGTGTGGTGTGGGAAGGTAGTGCATTAATATGGTGTGGGAAGGTAGCGCAGTAATGTGATGTGGGAAGTTAGTGCAGTACAGTGGTTTGGGAAGGTAGCACAGTAATGTGGTGTGGGAAGGTAGCGCAGTAGTGTGGTGTGGGAAAGTAGCGCAGTAGTGTGGTGTGGGAAAGTAGCGCAGTAGTGTGGTGTGGGAAAGTAGCGCAGTAATGTGGTGCGGGAAGGTAGCGCAGTAGTGTGGTGCGGGAAGGTAGCGCAGTAGTGTGGTGTGGGAAGGTAACGCAGTAGTGTGTTGTGGGAAGGTAACGCAGTAGTGTGGTGTGGGAAGGTAGCACAGTAATGTGGTGTGGGAAGGTAGTGCAGTACGGTGGTGTGAGAAGGTAGTGCGGTATTGTGGTGTGGGAAGGTAGCGCAGTAGTGTGGTGTGGGAAGGTAGCGCAGTACAGTGGTGTGGGAAGGTACCGCAGTAGTTTGGTGTGGGACGGTAGCGCAGTAGTGTGGTGTGGGACGGTAGCGCAGTAGTGTGGTGTGGGAAGGTAGCGTGGTACTGTGGTGTGGGAAGGTAGCAAAGTCGGTGGTGTGGGAAGGTAGTGCAGTAGTGTGGTGTGGGAAAGTAGCCTAGTAATGTGATGTGGGAAGGTAGTGCAGTAGTGTGGTGCAGGAATGTAGCACGGTACGGTGGTGTGGGAAGGTAGCCTAGTAATGTTGTGTGGGAAGGTAGAGCAGTACAGTGGTGTGGGAAGGTAGCGCAGTAATGTGGTGTGGGAAGGTAGAGCAGTACGGTGGTGTTGGAAGGTAGCGCAGTAGTGGTGTGGGAAGGTAGAGCAGTACGGTGGTGTGGGAAGGTAGCACAGTAATGTGGTGTGGGAAGGTAGAGCAGTACAGTGGTGTGGGACGGTAACGCAGTACGGTACTGTGGAAAGGTAACGTAGTATGGTAGTGTGGAAAGGTAGAGCAGTACAGTGGTGTGGGAAGGTAGCGCAGTAATGTGGTGTGGGAAGGTAGAGCAGTACGGTGGTGTTGGAAGGTAGCGCAGTAGTGTGGTGTGGGAAGGTAGAGCAGTACGGTGGTGTGGGAAGGTAGAGCAGTAATGTGGTGTTTGAAGGTAGAGCAGTACGGTGGTGTGGGAAGGTAGCCTAGTAATGTGGTGTGGGAAGGTAGCTTAGTAATCTGGTGTGGGGAGAAAGCACATTAGGGTGGTGTGTGAAGATAGCGCAGTACGGTGAGTGGGAATGTAATGCAGTACTGTGATGTGAGAAGATAGCACAGTACGGTGGTGTGTGAAAGTAGCGCAGTACGGTGGTGTGGGAAGGTAGCCTAGTAATGTGGTGCGGGAAGGTAGCTTAGTAATCTGGTGTGGGGAGGAAGCGCAATACGGTGATGTGGGAAAGATAGTGCAGTCAAGTGAGTGGGAAGGTAGCGCAGTACGGTGGTGTGGGAAGGTAGTGCATCAATATGGTGTGGGAAGATAGCGCAGTATGGTGAGTGGAAGGGTAATGCAGTACGGTGGTGTGGGAAGGTAGTGCATTAATGTGGTGTGGGAAGGTAGCGCAGTTCGGTGGTGTGGGAAGGTAGCACAGTACAGTGGTGTGGGAAGGTAGCACAGTACAGTGGTGTGGGAAGGTAGCGCAGTACAGTGGTGTGGGAAGGTAGCGCAGTACGGTGGTGTGGGAAGGTAGCGCAGTACGGTGGTGTGGGAAGGTAGCGCAGTACGGTGGTGTGGGAAGGTAGTGCATTAATGTGGTGTGGGAAGGTAGCGCAGTACGGTGGTGTGGGAAGGTATCGCAGTACGGTGGTGTGGGAAGGTAGCGCAGTACAGTGGTGTGGGAAGGTAGCGCAGTACGGTGGTGTGGGAAGGTAGCGCAGTACGGTGGTGTGGGAAGGTAGCGCAGTACGGTGGTGTGGGAAGGTAGCGCAGTACGGTGGTGTGGGAAGGTAGCGCAGTACAGTGGTGTGGGAAGGTAGCGCAGTACGGTGGTGTGGGAAGGTAGAGCAGTACGGTGGTTTGGGAAGGTAGCGCAGTACGGTGGTGTGGGAAGGTAGCGCAGTACGGTGGTGTGGGAAGGTAGTGCAGTACAGTACGGTGGTGTGGGAAGGTAGCACAGTACGGTGGTGTGGGAAGGTAGCACAGTACAGTGGTGTGGGAAGGTAGCGCAGTAGTGTGGTGTGGGAAGGTAGCGCAGTAGTGTGGTGTGGGAAGGTAGCGCAGTAGTGTGGTGTGGGAAGGTAGCGCAGTAGTGTGGTGTGGGAAGGTAGCGCAGTAGTGTGGTGTGGGAAGGTAGCGCAGTAGTGTGGTGTGGGAAGGTAGCGCAGTAGTGTGGTGTGGGAAGGTAGCGCAGTAGTGTGGTGTGGTAAGGTAGCGCAGTAGTGTGGTGTGGTAAGGTAGCGCAGTAGTGTGGTGTGGGAAGGTAGCGCAGTAGTGTGGTGTGGGAAGGTAGCGCAGTAGTGTGGTGTGGGAAGGTAGCGCAGTACGGTGGTTTGGGAAGGTAGTGCATTATTGTGGTGTGGGAAGGTAGTGCATTATTGTGGTGTGGGAAGGTAGTGCATTATTGTGGTGTGGGAAGGTAGCGCATTATTGTGGTGTGGGAAGGTAGTGCATTAATGTGGAGTGGGAAGTTAGTGCATTATTGTGGTGTGGGAAGGTAACACAGTAATGTGTGGGGAGGTAGGTGTAGTACGGTGGTGTGGGAAGGGTAGTGCATTATTGTGGTGTGGGAAGGTAACAGTAATGTGTGGGGGGCTAGGTGTAGTACGGGAATGTAGTCCTGAGAGGTAGTGCAGTGAAATAGTGTGGGGATGTAGTGTGGGGAGGTAGCGTAGTGATATACTGCAGGGGTGTAGTGCAGTGGTGTAGTGTGTATAAGTATTATAGTAGGGATGTAGTTATGTGACTGGCGGTCGGAAGATCGCCGGTCACTATACCGATGCCGGGATCCCGAACGCTGGATAGCCAACAGTTGGCATGCCGACTAACAGGGACTATTCCCAATCGTGGGTATCCACGTCAGCCATAGAGTGGGAATAGAACCTGGGGCGAGCACAGAGAGCCCACAAGGAGCTCTTTTCGCTCTCTTCCCCCTCTCCCCCCGGCATTCTGGAGACCGGGAGACTGCGGTCGTTATGGCGACCTCCAGGATCCCAAATGCCGGTCTCCCAATACCAACCCATCATAGTGATATAGTGTAGGGAAGTAGCACAGTAATGTAGTGCGGTGAGGTAGTGCAGAGATATAGTATGTCACCACACTCCCCTGCACACTCGGGAGAACTTCTCTACGGCACTGATCACATTACCTGCGACAGCACATAATAGGCCCTACCTAAATCTCAGCTCCAGGCCACGTAGACCTTAATCTTGCACTGACTGGACCTATGTCCTCTCTTTGGAAAGTGTATATATGTGCAACACAGATGACTTGCTGGGGTGCCCTCCTTAGGACTTACAAAAGTCCAATGTAGTAGAGGAAATAAGGCGTCACTCCACAGACTTGAAAATTGATTAAATTAAGTCCTTTATTCCTACGTCGTTTTGGGGTGAAAGCGTACGCTTGTCCCTGACGACGGGGTTTCACCCCCAAAATGACGTAGGAATAAAGGACTTAATTTAATACATTTTCAAGTCTGTGGAGTGACGCCTTATTTCCTCTACTAACACTATATATATATATATATATATATACAGATACATATTACCGGCACTCCTTAGGGTGGCTATTGCATTTCTGTGCTGGTTGCCCTCACAAACGGAAATAGATAACATCAAGTGGTGCGGCACTCCAGACGAAAAATTTTTTTTTAAAACGGCAGTGTTAGCAGCAACGTTTCAATGCCTTTATTGTGGCATTTTCATCAGGCTTTTAGACAAAGACATACAAAGATTCTTACCTTATATCCCCACCCGTCAGTAAGTGATGCCGTTCGGGTAGCGGGACCACGCACCCGTCCCGGCGGCTTCTAATGATGACGTCATCACGTCTCACGCTCTACGGCGCAGCCGGTGACCCATCACACTGTTTCCTTAGCAACTGTAAACACATATACAAATACATACAGGGCTATAGTTGCGTGTGACATAAAAACAATCTCGTATATCTAGACAGTAAAAACTGACCTATTTCATTATTAACGGTATATTACCGAGAGTGAGCAAGTAATACTAATGCAATATCAATCATAAATAGACAGCACTCCAATATAATGATTACATACCATATATATCGGAACCTTAGTAAATTCACACTGATTACCGGGTGTAACTCATATGAACTAAGGTGTAATGGGGGCATATATATCTCTGTTGTAAACCTAGACTCATTGGCTCTTAGTTAATTCTCTGTAAGATATGCCCCTTAAAATTTATAAAAAATTAAGAATTATGTGCTGATGATATTGACGAACCCAGATAAATTGTATACCTAGCTATGTTTTTATTATGTATGGCTACTGATCCACCCATTACAAAAAGTTATTGAGGCCCAAATGTTCATTGAGTCCTCTGGGTGCTAGGGTTCCCATTCGATGGATCCATCGGGATTCCATCTGTAGCAGCTTGAGGCCTCTATTGCCTCCACGTATGTTAAGGGGTACATGGTCAATCATCCTATATCGGATAGATGTTAAATTATGTCTGGCTTCCGAGAAGTGTCTAGCGACCGGTTGGTCACTACCTCCCGTAGCCAGGGCCTTCCTGATAGCGGATCTATGCGGATCTGGTGGAAGAAAACCACCAGTAGCCAAACGAACTTAATAGTTAATTTATCATCTTATACTCTCAATAAAATTGAGAATGATGTATTAGCACGTGGCTTATCATTTGTACCATCGGTCCCATTTGACCATTTCCAATGGCTGATTGAACAACAAGCCCTCCACCGTCAATTAAAATTAAAAGAATTTTTTTCTAAAAACATCTCTACGGCTGAAAAAACCCCTACTGACATCCCGCCACAGTTACGTAAAGTGCTACCACGCTCCACGTTTGAACCGCAATCGTTCAATGCCAGTATCAAGACATTTATGCGACTCATGGATACAGATGTGCAGACAACGGTCAATACTTTGCCACCCATGAGACACAATCTGAGCAAACAAGAACATACAGCATTGAAAAAGTTATCCCAAAATCAACAACTGGTCTTTCGCCCCGCGGACAAGGGCGGCGCCCTTGTAATACAGGACTTACACAATTACAAGGCAGATATCCAAAAACAGTTGGAAGATCGTCCGACATATCAATTATTATCTGGTGATCCTACATTGAAAGTTAAAAGAGAATTACAATTGATTCTCAAAACCGCTGTGGATAAGGAACTGATCACACAAGATATAGCTAAGGCACTTGTTCCTGAATTCCCGGTGGTGCCACTCTTATACACAACACCAAAAATACATAAGTCCAAGACAAAGCCCCCCGGGCGCCCCATCATATCCGCAAGAGGATCATTACTGCAGAATACATCGATATACCTGGATGCCTTGTTCCAACCGGCAATAAGAGCACATCCACGGTACCTATTGGACACTCCATCTCTCCTATCAAAATTAAGAGAACTACCTGTGCTGCAAGGAGAAATATGGTTATGCAGCATTGACGTTAAGAGCTTATATACTGTAATACCACATGATATGGGGCTACAATCCACACATAGGTTCTTGAAAGATAATGTGAATTATATGGGACCAGATTTGGGTCTTGTGATGGAGTTACTTCAACTTATACTTACATCAAATTTCTTCATTTATGATAACAGATTTTATCTGCAGCGTATTGGCTGTGCGATGGGGTCGAATGTGGCCCCATCGTACGCCAATATGTTTATGTTTAGCATTGAACAAGATGCATTTTTTTCAAGTGCACAGATTTCTAATCAGATTGTTTTCTATACGCGATTCATAGACGACTTGTTGATTATTTGGAGTGGTAAAAAGCAGGAATTGATCAATGTGTTAGACAATTATAATTTAGCTAATGGTCCGGTCAAATTTACTTACAACATCTCAGAAGACTGTGTAAATTTTTTGGATGTAGCTATTAAAATTGATAAGGGCAACATCTACACCAGTTTGTATGCTAAGGAAACTGATAGAAATAATCTGCTACACTTTAACAGTGCCCATCCAAGAGCATTGGTGAGAGGGTTACCCTACTCACAAATGCTGAGAATTAAACGTATTACTACAGACAGTAAATTAGCAGAACAACAAATTAATGCATTGATCGATAAATTCCTTGCAAGGGGATATTACATCGATCTATTGTTGGAAGCAAAACAAAAAGTATTACAATACTCAGAACAAGATATTGATAAAAATCGGGAACCAAACAAGATACTCCCTTGGGTAAACCGATACAATCAGGCCAGTCCTATTATCACCAAGAAAGTGAAAAAATTATGGCCGATTATACAGTCAGACCCTGATCTACCACTGACAGAAACCAGAATCATGCCTTGTCATACTAGGGGTAGAAACCTCCGTGACATATTAGTTAAGGCAGATATATCACCCAAGCAGGGGGTTGAAGTGTTTAGTGGGGCCCGACTAAAATTAGGTTGCATACGTTGTACGTGTACCACATGCCAGTTTATGTTGGCAGGTGACACGTTCAATCATCCATTATCAGGTAAAAAATATTATATACGCCACCAGCTCACTTGTAATACTAAATACATTGTTTACCAGATAATTTGCCCATGTGGGAAATCCTACATCGGCAAAACAGAACGCAGCTTTAAAGAGAGGATGACCGCGCATAGATCCGCTATCGGGAAGGCCCTGGCTACGGGAGGTAGTGACCAACCGGTCGCTAGACACTTCTCGGAAGCCAGACATAATTTAACATCTATCCGATATAGGATGATTGACCATGTACCCCTTAACATACGTGGAGGCAATAGAGGCCTCAAGCTGCTACAGATGGAATCCCGATGGATCCATCGAATGGGAACCCTAGCACCCAGAGGACTCAATGAACATTTGGGCCTCAATAACTTTTTGTAATGGGTGGATCAGTAGCCATACATAATAAAAACATAGCTAGGTATACAATTTATCTGGGTTCGTCAATATCATCAGCACATAATTCTTAATTTTTTATAAATTTTAAGGGGCATATCTTACAGAGAATTAACTAAGAGCCAATGAGTCTAGGTTTACAACAGAGATATATATGCCCCCATTACACCTTAGTTCATATGAGTTACACCCGGTAATCAGTGTGAATTTACTAAGGTTCCGATATATATGGTATGTAATCATTATATTGGAGTGCTGTCTATTTATGATTGATATTGCATTAGTATTACTTGCTCACTCTCGGTAATATACCGTTAATAATGAAATAGGTCAGTTTTTACTGTCTAGATATACGAGATTGTTTTTATGTCACACGCAACTATAGCCCTGTATGTATTTGTATATGTGTTTACAGTTGCTAAGGAAACAGTGTGATGGGTCACCGGCTGCGCCGTAGAGCGTGAGACGTGATGACGTCATCATTAGAAGCCGCCGGGACGGGTGCGTGGTCCCGCTACCCGAACGGCATCACTTACTGACGGGTGGGGATATAAGGTAAGAATCTTTGTATGTCTTTGTCTAAAAGCCTGATGAAAATGCCACAATAAAGGCATTGAAACGTTGCTGCTAACACTGCCGTTTTAAAAAAAATTTTTTCGTCTGGAGTGCCGCACCACTTGATGTTATATATATATATATATATATATATATATATATATATATACACCGTATATACTCGAGTATAAGCCGAGTTTTTCAGCACATTTTTTGTGCTGAAAAAGCCCCCCCTCGGCTTATACTCAAGTGATGCTCCGTAACTGCTGCCTGGGAAAACGTACCCTCCCGCGCTCCCCCGCTGTTTTGTGAAGGAGGGACACGGAGGGCACAGCGCGCGCCTCTCCTGTGTCCCTCCTGCGTCTCCGGCGGCAGCAGCGGCCTAAATGTAGTACCTGTTCGTGAGCTCTGATTGGCTCACGAACCAGCATTTCATTTAACAGACCCGCCGGAGACGCAGGAGGGACACAGGAGAGGCGTGCGCTGTGCCCTCTGTGTCCCTCCTTCACAAAACAGCGGGGGAGCGCGGGAGGGTAAGTTGTACCTGGCACTGGGGGAGCATAATTGGCACTGGGGGGGGGGGGGGGGCATATCTGGCACTATGAGGGCATATCTGGCACTGTGGGGGAATATCTGGCACTGTGGGGGCATATCTGGCAGTATGAGGGCATATCTGGCACTGTGGGGGCATATATGGCAGTATGAGGGCATATCTGGCACTGTGGGGGCATATCTGGCAGTGTGAGGGCATATCTGGCACTGTGGGGGCATATCTGGCACTGTGGGGGCATATCTGGCACTGTGGGGGCATATCTGGCACTGTGGGGGCATATCTGGCAGTATGAGGGCATATCTAGCACTGTGGGGGCATATCTGGCACTGTGGGGGCATATCTGGCACTGTGAGGGCATATCTGGCACTGTGAGGGCATATCTGGCACTGTGAGGGCATATCTGGCACTGTGAGGGCATATCTGGCAGTGTGAGGGCATATCTGGCAGTATGAGGGCATATCTGGCACTGTGGGGGCATATCTGGCACTATGAGGGCATATCTGGCAGTATGAGGGCATATCTAGCACTGTGAGGGCATATCTGGCACTGTGGGGGCATATCTGGCACTGTGGGGGCATATCTGGCAGTGTGAGGGCATATCTGGCTCTGTGGGGGCATATCTGGCAGTATGAGGGCCGTGTACGGCTAGAGCTGCATTTCCCACCCTAGGCTTATACTCGAGTCAATACGTTTTCCCTGGTTTTTGTGGTAAAATTAGGTGCCTCGGCTTATATTCGGGTCGACTTATACTCGAGTATACGTGTATATATATATATATATATATATATATATATATATCAGGGGTGGGGAACCTTTTTTCTACCGAGGGCCATTTGAATATTTATAAAATCCTTCGGGGGGCCATACAAAAATTCTCAACTTAAAAAATGACCCTGCCCCCCAGTAGGTCTGCCCCTTAGAGGTACTGTGTGTGCGCGCCGGAGGCGCGTACGCGCCAAAAAAATGGGTGTGGCCAGTTAAAATGGGACGTGATACACATATGCCCCCAATAGTGCGGTGCCAGATCCACAAATGCCCCCACAGTGCCAGGTATACAAATGCCCCTACAGTGCCAGGTATACAAATGCCCCTCACAGTGCCAGGTATACAGATGTCCCCACAGTGCCAGGTATACAGATGCCCCCACAGTGCCAGGTATACAAATGCCCCTCACAGTGCCAGGTATACAGATGTCCCCACAGTGCCAGGTATACAGATGCCCCCACAGTGCCAGGTATACAGATGTCCCCACAGTGCCAGGTATACAGATGTCCCCACAGTGCCAGGTATACAGATGTCCCCACAGTGCCAGGTATACAAATGCCCCTCACAGTGCCAGTTATACAGATGCCCCCACAGTGCCAGGTATACAAATGCCCCCACAGTGCCAGGTATACAGATGCCCTCCCCTCTCCCTTCCGTGCTGCTTACCGTGCTCCTTTCGGTGGGACACGGAGGAGAGCGCGGCTGTCGGGTGGGAGCGGCGGCGTGTAGTACTTCAAACCAGCTGCCGGTTCGAGATCCAATCAGAGCTCGCGGACCGACATCCGCGGCTCCTGATTGGCTGCCGGTCCGCGAGCTCTGATTGGCTCACGGACTGGCGGCTGGTTTGCAGTACTACACGCAGCCGCTCCCACCCGTCAGCCGCTCTCTCCTCCCTGTTCTGACAGCTGAGACACGCTGCCGCCGGACTGAGCGGCAGCGTTTCTCACTGACACAAGCTGGTGGGCCAGACCAAACGGCTTCGCGGGCCGTATACGGCCCGCGGGCCGGAGGTTCCCCACCCCTGATATATATAGTCCACACTTACGTTTTCATATAGATTGCTGGGGTGACATCCAATGAGGGAGAAAGAGTTCTCACTCCAATGCAGTATTCATAATAAGGGAGCACTCACCAGTCTTCAAGTAGCAGAAAGGATAGTTTAATCAGACCATCAACATGCAATTCACATCGACGTTTCGGTCATAGGGGGTCATTTTGACCCAATCGCACGCTGCAGTTTATCGCAGCGGTGCGATTGGGTCAGAACTGCGCCGGCGCATGGCCGCTACGATTGCCTCTGTCTGATTGACAATCAGGCAGAGGCAGTCGCTGGGCGGGGGCGAACGGCGGCGTTTGGCCGCCGTTTCGTGGGCACAGTCCGGCCAAAGCAGGCGTGGCCGGACCGTACGGGGGGTGGGCGCAGCAGCTGCGTGACGTGACACGCAGCCGCTGCAGGGAGCGATGAGTAGCTCCCGGCCAGCACGCTAAAGCTGCGCTGGCCGGGAGCTACTCTTGAAGTGCAAAGGCAGCGCCGCTGTGCGATGCCTTTGCACTTCTGGGGGGGGGGGGGGGGGGGGGTCGGGCCTGACATGCGGGGCGGGATAGCCCTGTGCTGGGCGTCCCCCCGCATGTCAGTGTGAATGATCGTGGCTGTGCTAAATTTAGCACAGCTACGATCATCTCGAAATTACCCTCTTAGTTCTGACCTTTGTCAAGATACCAGTGAAGTGAAACAATGTTGCCATGGAGCGCTTGAAGCTCCGATCATGTGACCTGCTGTGTGCGCTCCACGGACCGGAACTTTGGTGGAACGCATGTGACTCCACCTGTTCCTTCTTATGTTAGTATAGCGAGTGCGTTCCACGGACCGGAAAGTGCGGCCGACGGTGGAACGCACGCCGCGTTTGTGAATGTGGTATTATGATACACAGCGGCGGATACGGTTGGGGATGATTGAGACACTGGTAATGAGGATCTAATATGGATTACTGTGACTCTTGGATTTTTAATATATGTTTGTTCTAATGTAATGTCTTATGTCTGTATTTGTCTACTATGTGGGGTGTTGGGGAGTTGCTGAAATTATTTGGGGGGAGGAACCAATAGGGGTATATAGAAAACACTGTTTCACTTCACTCACTGGTATCTTGACAAAGGTCAGAACTATGACGTCGATGTGAATCACATGTTGATGGTCTGATTAAACTATCCTTTCTGCTACTTGAAGAGTGGTGAGTGCTCCCCTATTTTGAATACTATATACAGTGTGTATATATATATATATATATATATATATATATATAATCAAATATGTTTCTGGCGGCACTCACGGCTTGAAGAAAGAACCACAGGAATCAACCTGAACGTGTCAACGTTTCAAAGTTTATAATAAAACTTTTTCGTCAGGACGAAAGTTTTATTATAAACTTTGAAACGTTGACACGTTCAGGTTGATTCCTGTGGTTCTTTCTTCAAGCCGTGAGTGCCGCCAGAAACATATTTGATTATATTTGAGGACCATTTCTTCATTGGAGGGCACCGGCTGTTTACCTGTCTATTACTTGTTACCAGTAAGGAGTGCAGCTGACCAGTTTGAGATAGAGATATATATATATATATATATATATATATATATATATATACACACATATATATATATATATACACATATGGATAGATATACATAGCGTGTATATATATATATATATATATATATATATAGCCCCGAAGTGCCATTCTTTTGGACAGATATCAGCCTGCCCATTTGGATCTATATATATATATAAGTTGATCGCTTGCTTGCTACTTTTAGCAGCCATGCAAACGCATAGTCGCCACCCACGGGGGAGTGTATTTTTGCTTTGCAAGTGTGCGAAGTAGCAAGTAGCTCTGGACTTACTCAGCCGCTGCGATCACTTCAATCTTTTTGGTCCCAGAATTGAAGTCAGACACCCACCCTGCAAACGCTTGGACACGCCTAAGTTTTTCCAAACACTCCCTGAAAACGGTCAGTTGACACCCAAAAATGCCCCCTTCCTGTCAATCTCCTTGCGATCGGCTGTGCGAATGGATTCTTCGTTAAATCCTTTACCCAGCAACGATCCGCTTTGTACCCGTACGATGAGCCTGTGCATTGCGGTGTATGCGCAGTAGTAACCTGTTCGCTGCGCTGCGAAAAACGCCAGCGAGCGATCAACTCGGAATGATCCCCTCAGTGAGAGAACTAAAGTAAAACTGCTGTAAAATGTGGTAGTTTAGGGATGCAGTGATTGTGACTGGTGGGTTGTCAGATAGTACCTTATGATCGTAAATGCCCCCTTTCCATCCTCTCCAGCTCTTAATATCTGTATTATCCCACTTCTGCCACCAATGTTACAAGAATTATTTCTAGCAGTGAAAGGGTTAATTTGCAATACAAACGGCTGTAACTTTATTTATATTTAATTTTCCTGTCCTTTATGGAGGAATTACAAAACGGATTTCTTCCCAAATAGGTATGTTTTATTAAACGGATAACTTTGAAGGAAGAAGTTACTTTTTTATTGAAATAAATTAAAGAAATACAACAACAAAACACTTAACTGAGATTCAAAGCACATAAACCATTTGTAGCAACTAGTGCTAAACGGGAATATTCTGCCTCAACGTCACAGTAATGATTGCAATCACCTATTCAGGTGAATAAAGTCACTTTCATCTTTGTCCCGTCTCTATTTATTGTTTTGGTGGGCATGATCCTGGGAGGGCAGACGGGTTTCCCTGATACCGATGTGATGGGTCTTTCTTTATATGGGACATTCTGTAAAAGGAGAGGAATCTCAAACGGGTCTTGTAAAATGTTCTGGGGTTGTGATCCTAAATCCAAGTGCTGGGAAGGTTCTAATGAGCGTTGAGGGAGTTTAGGGTTCAGGAGGACTTCATTCCAGAGACTTACACACACAACCTATGGCACCCATAAATGATTTGCTTGGCAATACCTGGCGTGGTGAGTAGATGGTGCAGTGCACCAGGGGTAAGGGAATGGCACCAGGGGTCTTTCATACTAGTAGAGGCTGCCAGTTAGCAGAGCAGTATTTAGCTGTCTGGCCAGTCCAGTAACTGCCAGTATCAGGGAACTGTGTGAGTAGGGAATACTCCCTGGGTGTGGTTCGTTTTATCGACAGTGTCTAGGTCGACAATGTTTAGGTCGACAGTCACTAGGTCGACATGGATGGAAGGTCGACAGGGTTTCTAGGTCGACATGTGCTAGGTCGACAGGTCTAAAGGTCGTCATGAGGATTTTTTTTTATTTTGGTATCGTTTTCTTCGTAGAGTGACTGGGATCCCAAATTAGTGCACCGCGTCCCCTCGCATGGCTCGCTTCGCTCGCCATGCTTCGGGCATGGTGCCTTCGCTCCGCTACCGCTTCGCTCGGCACACTTTACCGTTCCAATCGTAGTCCACGTGGATCGTTAAGTATGAAAAAATAACAAAATAAAAAAATGTGAAAAACTCATGTCGACCTTTAGACCTGTCGACCTAGCACATGTCGACCTAGAAACCCTGTCGACCTTCCATCCATGTCGACCTAGTGACTGTCGACCTATAGTGGTCGACCTAAACATTGTCGACCTAGACACTGTCGATCTTCAGACCGGATCCCATACTCTACTGCAAGTACCCACATGTTCTGCTGCTTCTATCCAGCCACTGCGCCGACCCTGTCCTTGTCAGATATCAGAGACCACTGGGGCCCTGGCTGGAGATAAGATACTATGAGTGGGGAACCAGACACATGGAAGTGCAATGTATGGGGGCATTAGATGTGTACTACCAACCTGAGTTCCAGGTTCCAGCTAGTATTCCTGACCAATGGATCTGAGCACACAGGGCTTCCACTCCTGGCTGTCCTATGGAGTGCGGAGTGGAAGTAAGTGGCCCCGTGGAGAGACATTTCTGGAAGAAAGTGATTTCCAAACAACCATCTAGAATGATTTCCCAAGTCCTGATCAAGATGGTCACCTTGTGTCTGATTCTAAGTCGCAAAAGTCGCTAAAGTGGTCGCAGTTATGTCCGACTCAGAATCAGCTCCTTTCACCTCTCTCAAAATATCAGCCATCGGGATTTCTATGAATATGACTCTGCTCTGGGGCTTCCCGAAGATAATACAAATCCAAACTTAAGTTTCTATGAATTGCTATAAAATAAAATAAAAACTAAAATAAAATAAAAACTAAGTAAAAACTTGAAGCGTTATTTACTTTTCAATGTACACAAAGTGAGAAGGTAGATGAGGGTATAGGGGGAAATTCAATTGCCGGCGAAGAGTGCGCCCGGCTAAATCTGTGCCTGCTGCACTTTATGGCAGTGGGAACTCATTCAAAAGTGTTTGCTACCCCATAGGGTAGCGAGCACTTTTGTGCAAATTGGCCGGGCAAAGGGTGCCAGACTGGGTGCCATTTAAACGCTGTGGAACAGCAATTCACACCCTTAGCTGGCAATTGAATCCCCCCCTTACAGGACTCTGAGCATCTGAAGTCAGCCCTTTTAGATGGCTCCCCCTCTTACAGTAATTATATTACTATAAGGTTGTGTTACGATAGACTCATCTGCATCAGACCCATCCAGAAAAAAATCTGGTGGTGGATCTCCTAGAGGATACTACTCAATACAGGAACGTATGATACTCGCTCTTTAACACCGGTATAACTTTCCGTGCCTGGCTGGCACAACATGGCCCCGCATTATTTATTACCTCCATCCGTTGCGGTGATGCAGTCCTATGGCAGCAGCTAATCTCCTCCACAGCCGTGCCTGGTCTGTGACCTGATCCAATCCGTTGTGTACATGGCATGTATAGACAATACGCTGCTTATGTTAGATTGCAGTATGTATGGTATTGCAGTATGTATGGGCCAAACTGTTCTGGATTTTTTGTCTGTATGAAAGTAATTTTTTTTTAAATTTGGTGTATTTCTAATAAAATACATATTTACTATTTTATAAATAGGTACATCATTTTATTTCAGTGGTTTCCAAACTTTTTTGAGTCACGGCGCCCTAGAATACCAGAATTTTTTTCACTGCATCCCTAGGCCAAAAATTTCTTATTGAGAAATTTAGAGAGAAATATTACATTAAGTAGATGGCGTTTATATGTCATCCTTAGGGTCAGTTGTGTGGTGAGGGACAAGATTTGCTTCTGTTTGGCCACATATTTTATGACTGGCAGCCACCAGCACTGGTTTTGCCTATTATATTGACCATGAATAATTTGAATTGGTCCTGGATCACCAACCCAGGGCACCCCTGCAAGTGTCCCGACGCACCACAGGGAGCCACGGCACACAGTTTGGGAACCTTTGTTTTATTTACATGAACACTGCTTGGTGTTTGTGAAGGGGGTGGGATTGGGGGGGTGGATCTCCAGGAATCGATGATGCATGAGGTGGCAACCCTATAGTGACCCCGATGTAAGGGGTGTGGCCACAGGGGGTCTTAGCCAACCATAAGAGGGAGCATGTAAAGAACAGGGACCTTTGTATAAAAGAGGTGTGTCAGGTCCACCCAATTTGATTGGCAGGAGAGCTAGTTTCCATAGAAACCAGCCAAGCACCCAAGCTCACCCATGATCCTGCTCCACCAACTTATTGCTGCCCAGAGGAGGTGGTGTAGGCCTCTAGCATTGGTCACCACAGGGGCCTCTGGGCCAGTTCAGCCATGGAAGCTGGAGTGCTAGGGAACAAACTGGTGATTATATTCCAGCTTCAGCAGAGCACAGGAAACACGGATATTATTCTAACTACTAAAATAACTATATAATTTGTGTGAAGTGCTGGTCATGGACGTAATTGGGGGGCAGCTAAACAGAGGGGGAAACCTATCAAAACTTTGAGAGAGGTAAAGTACCAGCCAATCAGTTTCTATCTGCCATGTCACAGGCTGGGTTTGAAAAATGACAATTAGGAGCTGATTGGCTGGTACTTTATCTCTCTCCAATCTTTTCTAAATCTCCCCTAGTGTCTTTTACTGCCTTCCAGAATGAAATGGTCGGTGATATAATAGACACTATATTCTGCACGATTTTAGACACTTTTTTTTATTTAATTTCATCAGGGTTCATAGGTTCCACAGGGAACATTGGGGCTGTAGTGGTTGACCCAGAATGCATTGCTCCTCTCCTCTGTAACCCCGCCTCCATGCACAGGCAATCAGTTTTGAGTTAGTGACGGGAACTTGCTGCAGGGCATGCACACTGCAACTAGCACCGCTTGCTGTGGGGACCCCAGGACTGCATGGCCGGCAATGGGGGGCAGGTAAGAAGGTCCCCTCTCTGGGACCCGCATCTAAATCGCGGTCGGCCGCACGTCTAGGGAGACAGACCACGGCGCTGACGTGGACATTGTCTCAGAACTAGACCACCAGAGCATGACAGGGCACAGGTTAAGGTGTTAAAACACCTATTTATAGAGGCCCTTTTAGTACCTGGGGTGGTAGCAGAGCCGTCCCTAGGCATAGACAAACTAGGCAAATGCCTAGGGGCACAAGCAGCTTATGCTGATTAAAATGATATGCAGCATGCCTATATTCTGTGTGTGACTGCATCTACATATGAAATGCTACCTTACAGTGTATTCCTGGAAATCACTGTAACATAGCATTTTGTATGCAGCAGGGACGTGCAGTCAGGGGAGGCAGTGCCTCCCCTGTCATAATGATTAAAATAATAAAAAGAAGATATTTATAACAGAGTCTGTGATAAATATCTTCTTTTATTATTGTAATCATTTCCCCCCTCTTGCTATGGCTGCGTGTGATGGTGTGAGGCAGCAGGAGAGGTGCCTCCCGCTGCTAACACTAAAAGTCCGGGCAGCGGGGGGCGGGGCGCAGCAATGGGCTGTGAAAGCCCATTGAAAATGAATACTGAAGCCGCACCTATACTGGTGCCTCAATGACAGGGGCGTGCATTCAGCCCCGGTGAATGCACGCCCCTGTCAGTGCCCCAGATGTGATTGGTCCAGCGGATCCAGTGCTGGATCCGCTGTCCAATCAGTAGCAAGCCCCCTTCCTGGCTGCAGCGAGCGCCGTGGGCTGTGTGGGCGCCCACTGCAGCCAGCGCCGCTGACTGACACCAGGGTCATAATTGACCCCTGGTGTCTGAGCGGCGCTGCTATGGGAGAGACGTCATGAGTCATGACGTCTCTCCCATAGTAGAGACGAGGCGGCGGACGGAGGACAGCGCTGCAGGAGCGGTAAGTATGTGTGTGTGTGTTTTTTTTTTATGTGTTTGTGTTGGGGGCACAACTACAGGGCACAACTACAAGGGGCACAACTACAAGGGGCACAGCGTGCTGGGGGCACAACTACAAGGGGCACAGCTACAAGGGGCACAATTACAGGGGTCACAACTACTGGGGGCACAGCCACAAAGGGCACAGCTACTGGGGCCACAATTACAGGGGTCACAACTACTGGGGGCACAGCCACAAAGGGCACAGCTACTGGGGACACAAATTACAGGGGTCACAACTACTGGGGGCACCGCCACAAGGGGCACAGCTACTGGGGGCAAAGCTACAGGGTGCACAGCGACTGGGGTCACAACTACTGGGGGCACGGCGACTGGGGGGACAACTACAGGGGTCGCATCTACCCGGGGCACTGCTACAAGGGGCACAATTACAGGGGTCACAGCGACTGGGGGCACTGCTACTGGGGGCACAACTACTCGGAGCACAGCTATTGGGGACAAAGCTACACGTGGCACAGCTACAAGGGGCACAGCGACTGGGGTCACAACTACTGGGGGCACAGCAACTGGGGGCAAAGCTACAGGGGCCACAGCGACTGGAGGCACAATTACTCAGGGCACTGCTACAAGGGGCACAGCTACAGGGGTGACTACTGGGGGCACAGCCACAAGGGGCATAGCTACAGGGGGCACAGCTACAAGGGGCACAGCGACTGGGGGCACAACTACTCGGGGCACTGCTACAGGGGGCAAAGCTACTAGGGGTACAGCTACTAGGCTCACATCTATTGGGGGCGCCTGCTCCATCATCCCAGCTAGCAGCAGCATTCTCCCCTCTCTGTGCTAACGTCCTCCCGGGTCAGCGAGTGTATAATATTCATTCATTTCTCTCTCTCCTCCTGTGGATTACTTTGTTTGTAAGTATAATTTTCATTTTTACAAGTACCGGCCCTATTGGATTCTACTGGACAAGTGGACTTGACCGGCGTGGGATGTAGGTAAGTAATCTCTCTCTCATTTCTCTGACGTCCTAAGTGGATGCTGGGACTCCGTAAGGACCATGGGGAATAGCGGCTCCGCAGGAGACTGGGCACAACTAAAGAAAGCTTTAGAACTACCTGGTGTGCACTGGCTCCTCCCACTATGACCCTCCTCCAGACCTCAGTTAGATTCTTGTGCCCGGCAGAGCTGGATGCACACTAGGGGCTCTCCTGAGCTCCTAGAAAGAAAGTATATTTAGGTTTTTTATTTTACAGTGAGATCTGCTGGCAACAGACTCACTGCAGCGAGGGATTAAGGGGAGAAGAAGCGAACCTACCTAACTGGTGGTAGTTTGGGCTTCTTAGGCTACTGGACACCATTAGCTCCAGAGGGATCGACCGCAGGACCCGACCTTGGTGTTCGTTCCCGGAGCCGAGCCAGAAGCAAGAAGTGTTCCGGAAAATCGGCGGCAGAAGACTTCTGTCTTCAACAAGGTAGCGCACAGCACTGCAGCTGTGCGCCATTGCTCCTCATGCACACCTCACACTCCGGTCACTGATGGGTGCAGGGCGCTGGGGGGGGGGGGGGGGCGCCCTGAGGGCAATATAAGACACCTTGGCTGGCAAATCATCACAATATATAGTCCCAGGGCTATATATGTGATAAATTACCCCTGCCAGAATCCATAAAAAAGCGGGAGAAAAGTCCGCCGAAAAAGGGGCGGGGCTATCTCCCTCAGCACACTGGCGCCATTTTTTCTTCACAGTGCAGCTGGAAGACAGCTCCCCAGGCTCTCCCCTGTAGTTTTCAGGCTCAAAGGGTTAAAAAGAGAGGGGGGGCACTAAATTTAGGCGCAATATATGTATACAAGCAGCTATTGGGGGAAAAATCACTCACTTATAGTGTTAATCCCTGCATTATATAGCGCTCTGGTGTGTGCTGGCATACTCTCTCTCTGTCTCCCCAAAGGACTTTGTGGGGTCCTGTCCTCAGTCAGAGCATTCCCTGTGTGTGTGCGGTGTGTCGGTACGGCTGTGTCGACATGTTGGATGAGGAAGGTTACGTGGAGGCGGAGCAGAGGCCGATAAATGGGATGTCGCCCCCTGTGGGGCCGACACCAGAGTGGATGGATAGGTGGAAGGTATTAACCGACAATGTCAACTCCTTACATAAAAGGCTGGATGACGTAACAGCTGTGGGACAGCCGGCTTCTCAGCACGCGCCTGCCCAGGCGTCTCAAAGGCCATCAGCGTTACCTCAGATGGCAGACACAGATGTCGACACGGAGTCTGACTCCAGTGTCGACGAGGTTGAGATATATACACAATCCACTAGGAACATCCGTTACATGATCTCGGCAATAAAAAATGTGTTACACATTTCTGACATGAACCCAAGTACCACATAAAAGGGGTTTCATTTTTGGGGAGAAAAAGCAGCCAGTGTTTTGTTCCCCCATCAGATGAGTGAATGAAGTGTGTAAAGGAGCGTGGGTTCCCCCGATAAGAAACTGGTAATTTCTAAAAAGTTACTGATGGCGTACCCTTTCCCGCCAGAGGATAGGTCACGTTGGGAGAAATCCCCTAGGGTGGATAAGGCGCTCACACATTTGTCAAAAAAGGTGGCACTGCCGTCTTAGGATACGGCCACCTTGAAGGAGCCTGCTGATAAAAAGCAGGAGGCTATCCTGAAGTCTGTATATACACACTCAGGTTCTATACTGAGACCTGCAATTGCCTCAGCATAAATAGTGCTGCTGCAGCGTGGTCTGATACCCTGTCAGATAATATTAATACCCTAGACAGGGATAATATTTTGCTAACATAGAGCATATTAAAGACGTCGTCTTATATATGAAGGATGCACAGAGGGATATTTGCCGGCTGGCATCCAGAATTAATGCAATGTCCATTCTGCCAGGAGGGTATTAGAAACCCGGCAGTGGACAGGTGATGCTGCCTTTAAAAGGCACATGGAGATTCTGCCTTATAAGGGTGAGGAATTGTTTGGGGATGGTCTCTGGGACTTCGTATCCACAGCAACAGCTGGGAAGAAATTTTTTTACCTCAGGTTTCCTCACAGCCTAAGAAAGCACCGTATTTTCAGGTACAGTCCTTTCGGCTTCAGAAAAGCAAGCGGGTCAAAGGCGCTTCCTTTCTGCACAGAGACAAGGGAAGAAGGAAAAAGCTGCACCAGACAGCCAGTTCCCAGGATCAAAAATCTTCCCCCGCTTCCTCTGAGTCCACCGCATAACGCTGGGGCTCCACAGGTGGAGACAGGTGCGGTGGGGGCGCGTCTCGGGAACTTCAGGGACCAGTGGGCTTGCCCACAGGTGGATCCCTAGGTTCTGCAAATAGTATCACAGGGATACAGGCTGGAGTTCGAGGCGACTCCCCCTCGCCGTTACCTCACATCAGCCTTGCCTGCTGCCCTCGGAGAAAGGTAGTACTGGCGGCAATTCACAAGCTGTACTTCCAGCAGGTGAAATCAAGGTACCCCTCCTTCAACAAGGCCGGGGTTACTATTCCAAAATGTTGTGGTACCGAAACCAGACGGTTCGGTGAGACCCATTCTAAAATTGAAAGCCTTGAACACTTATATACGAAGGTTCAAGTTCAAAATGGAATCGCTCAGGGCGATTATTGCAAGCCTGGAGAATTTCATGGTATCACTGGACATCAAGGATGCTTACCTGCATGTCCCTATTTACCCTCTTCACCAGGAGTACCTCAAAATTGTGGTACAGGATTGTCATTACCAATTCCAGACGTTGCCGTTGGTCTGTCCCCGGCACCGAGGTATTTACCAAGGTAATGGCCGAAATAATTATCCCGTACTTGGACGATCTCCTTATAAAGGCGAGGTCCAGGGAGCAGTTGTTCGTCGGAGTAGCACTATCTCGGGAAGTGCTACAACAGCACGGCTGGATTCTGAATATTCCAAAGTCGCAGCTGGTTCCTACGACGCGTCTACTGTTCCTGGGTATGGTTCTGGACACAGAACAGGATAAAAAGGGTTTCTCCAGGAGGAGAAGTCCAAGGAGTTGTCGTCTCTAGACAGAGACCTCCTAATACAAATACAGGCGTCGGTGCATCAATGCACGCGAGCCCTGGGAAAGATGGTAGCTTCTTACGAAGAAATTCCATTCGCCAGGTCCCATGCAAGGATTTTCCAGTGGGATCTGTTGGACAAGTGGTCCGGGTCGCATCTTCAGATGCATCGGCGGATAACCCTGTCTCCAAGGGCCAGGGTGTCGCTGTTGTGGTGGCTGCAGAGTGCTCATCTTCTAGGGGGCCGCAGATTCGGCATACAGGACTGGGTCCTGGTGACCACGGATGCCAGCCTTCGAGGCTGGGGGGCAGTCACACAGGGAAGAAACTTCCAAGGCTATGGAAAAGTCAGGAGACTTCCCTACACATAAATATTCTGGAACTAAGGGCCATTTACAATGCCCTAAGTCAGGCTAGACCCCTGCTTCAACACCGGCCGGTGCTGATCCAGTCAGACAACATCACGGCGGTCGCTCATGTAAACCGACAGGGCGGCACAAGAAGCAGGATGGCGATGGCAGAAGCCACAAAGATTCTCCGATGGGCGGAAAATCATGTGTTAGCACTGTCAGCAGTGTTCATTCCCGGAGTGGACAACTGAGAAGCAGACTTTCTCAGAAAACACGACCTCCACCCGGGAGAGTGGGGACTTCATCCAGAAGTCTTCCAAATGATTGTACACCGTTGGGAAAGGCCACAGGTGGACATGATGGCGTCCCGCCTCAACAAAAAGCTACAAAGATATTGCGCTAGGTCAAGGGACCCTCAGGCGATAGCTGTGGACGCTCTGGTAACACCGTGGGTGTACCAGTCGGTGTATGTGTTCCCTTCTCTGCCTCTCTTACCCAGGGTAATGAGAATAATAAGAAGGAGAGGAGTAAGAACTATACTCATTGTTCCGGGTTGGCCAAGAAGAGCTTGGTAACCGGAACTCCAAGAAATGATCTCAGAGGACCCATGGCCTCTGCCGCTCAGACAGGACCTGCTGCAGCAGGGGGCCTGTCTGTTCCAAGACGTACCGCGGCTGCGTTTGACGGCATGGCGGTTGAACGCCGGATCCTGAAGGAAAAGGGCATTCCGGAGGAAGTTATCCCTACGTTATTTAAAGCTAGGAAAGAAGTGAACGCAAACCATTATCACCGCATATGGCGGAAATATGTTGCGTGCTGTGAGGCCAGGAAGGCCCCAAAGGAGAAATTTCAGCTAGGTCGATTTCTGCACTTCCTACAGTCAGAGGTGACTATGGGTCTAAAATTGGGTTCCATTAAGGTCCAGATTTCGGCTCTATCGATTTTCTTCCAAAATAGGACTGGCTTCACTGCCTGAAGTTCAGACTTTTGTTAAGGGAGTGCTGCATAGTCAGCCCCCGTTTGTGCCTCCAGTGGCACCGTGGGATCTCAACGTGGTGTTGGATTTCCTGAAGTCGCATTGGGTTGAGCCACTTAAATCCGTGGAGCTATAATACCTCACGTGGAAAGTGGTCATGCTGTTGGCCTTGGCGTCGGCCAGGCGTGTATCAGAATTGGCGGCTTTGTCATACAAAAGCCCTTATCTGTATTTTATATGGATAAGGCGGAATTGAGGACTCGTTCCCAATTCCTTCCTAAGGTGGTATCAGTTTTTCATGTGAACCAACCTATTGTGGTGCCTGCGGCTACTTGGGACTTGGAGGATTCCAAGTTACTGGACGTAGTCAGGGCCCTGAAAAGTATATGTTTCCAGGACAGCTGGAGTCAGGAAAACTGACTCGCTATTTCTCCTGTATGCACCCAACAAGCTGGGTGCTCCTGCTTCAAAGCAGACTATTGCTCGCTGGATCTGTAGCACGATTCAACTTGCACATTCTGCGGCTGGACTGCCGCACCCTAAATCTGTAAAAGCCCATTCCACGAGGAAAGTGGGCTCTTCTTGGGCGGCTGCCCGAGGGGTCTCGGCTTTACAACTTTGCCGACTGTTACTTGGTCGGGTTAAAACATTTTTGTAAGAGTCTACAAGTTTGATACCCTGGCTGAGGAGGACCTAGAGTTTGCTCATTCGGTGCTGCAGAGTCATCCGCACTCTCCCGCCCGTTTGGGAGCTTTGGTATAATCCCCATGGTCCTTACGGAGTCCCAGCATCCACTTAGGACGTCAGAGAAAATAAGATTTTACTCACCGGTAAATCTATTTCTCGTAGTCCGTAGTGGATGCTGGGCGTCCATCCCAAGTGCGGATTGTCTGCAATACTTGTTTATAGTTATTGCCTAACTAAAGGGTTAGTGTTGAGCCATCTGTTGAGAGGCTCAGTTATATTTCATACTGTCAACTGGGTATAGTATCACGAGTTATACGGTGTGATTGGTGTGGCTGGTATGAGTCTTACCCGGGATTCAAAATCCTTCCTTATTGTGTCAGCTCTTCCGGGCACAGTATCCTAACTGAGGTCTGGAGGAGGGTCATAGTGGGAGGAGCCAGTGCACACCAGGTAGTCCTAAAGCTTTCTATAGTTGTGCCCAGTCTCCTGCGGAGCCGCTATTCCCCATGGTCCTTACGGAGTCCCAGCATCCACTACGGACTACGAGAAATAGATTTACCGGTGAGTAAAATCTTATTTTTTACAGGAACCACCTATTGGATTCTACATGGACAAGTGGACGTGACCGGCGTGGGATGTAGGTAAGTAATCTCTCTCTCATTTTTACAGGAACCACCTATTGGATTCTACATGGACAAGTGGACGTGACTGGCGTGGGATGTAGGTAAGTATGTGTGAGTGTGTAAGTGTGTTTTAATAAATTTTTACTTACACGGTGTGTGTGTGTTGTGTTTTTATTTGGGTATTTTTTGTTGTTGTAGAACTACAGGTACCTGCGGGCCCGTTATTTCCCCGCATGCTGGTACTTGAGGTTCTCCAAGTACCAGCAAGCGGGGGAGGCTTGCTGGGCCTTGTAGTTCCACAACAAAAAACAATATTCTGTTTTTTACACACTTATGGCCATCAGCCCGACACCCACCGCCCAGGGGTGCTGGGGACAGCCTTGGGCTTCACCCCTGGCCCTTGGGTGCCTGGAGAGGGGACCCCTTGATTTAAGGGGTCCCCACTCCTCCAGGGAACCCCGGCCAGGGGTGACTAGTTGAGGGGGGGGGGGGGGTAATGCCACGGCCGCAGGGACCTACATAAATGTGTCCCCCGGCTGTGGCATTATGTCCCTGGCTAGTGGAGCCCGGTGCTGGTTTTAAAAATACGGGGGACCTCTACATCTTTTGTCCCCCGTATTTTTGGAACCAGGACCGGTCTAAGAGCCTGGTGCTGGTTGTTTAAATACGGGGAACCCCTGTCCAATTTTCACCCCAGTATTTAAACAACCAGGACCGGCTCAAAGAGCCCGAGGCTGGTTATATTTAGGAGGGGGGACCTCACGCATTTTTTTCACATTTTTTAACCCATTCAGACCCTTCTCCATTAAGTTAATGGAAGCCCTGGACAACAAAATTGCATTCATGTCCTCCTCCCACTCCCTTCCTAGTCCCAAACACTAATTTTTATTTTTTTTCTATAAAAATGTACAATATATCACAAGTATGATGAGCAGGCAGGCAGCGGGCATTGGCGGCATCAGACTGAGATGCAAATTAGTAGCGGAGGGCTGGGTCAGTTGATGGTGGGCAAGTTTGTAAGCCATTGGCGGTGGCAGCAGGCATTGGCTCAGATGCAGTAGTGGGCATTGGCTCGGCGGCGGTAGGGGTCATCGGCAGGATCCGGCGGACATTATGGCTTTAGTGCCTCACCAGCCACTGACCTCACCGCACGCCACTGGTATGCAGATACAGCTGCAGTCGCACACAGTATATAGGCATGCTGCATATCATTTTAATCAGCAAAAGCTGCTTGTGCATCCTAGCCACATAGCAATGCACATAAGACGCATTTTCATCAAAAAAGTGCCCGATGTTAGCAGAGCTGCCAGTTGACTCACGCCAGGTATTTCCTGCTGCATGGTGTATTGAGGCGAGATGTATTAGAACACATCTGTATCCAAGCAGAGGCAGAGTGTTAGCGGCCGTATGAGTGATGTGTGCGGGTGGGTTGGTTGTGCAGTAGTGTGCGGCATATGTATAAGGGGCATTATGTGTGTCATTATGTATATAAGGGCATTAATAATGTGCAGCAAATGTGTAAGGGGCACTATGTGTGTCATTATATGTAAAAGTGCCCTACTAATGCGTGGCATATGTGAAAGGGACATTATGTGTGTCATTATGTGTATAAGGGCATTAATAATGTGTGGCATATATGTAAGGGACACTGTGTGTGTGATTATGTGTATAAGGGCATTAACAATGTGTGGCATATGTGTAAGGGACATAATATGTACAAGGGCATTTTTTAAAGGTTGGCATAATATATAAGGCGCATTATGTTTATAAGGACATTAATAATGTGTGTCATGTGTAAGAGGCATTATTGTGTGGTATTGTGTGTATAAATCCAGTACTAATGTGTGGCATTATGTGTATAAGGTGCTCTACTGTGTGGCATAATGTATAGAAAGGGCACTACTGTGTGGTCTAATGTGAACAAAGAGTAATATGGTGTGGTGTAATGTGAACAAGGAGCAATTAATTGTGGTGTAATGTGAATAAGGAGCACTACTGTGAATTAGGGACACTATCGCATGATAAAATGTGAATTCAGTTGCACTACTGTGTGGCGTAATTTGAACTGGGGGTACTATTGTGTGGCCAAGCCCCTTCCCAGCAAGAACACACCCCTTTTTGGGCTGTACAGTGGTGCTAGGGGGCACCAGCCAAAATCTTGCCTAGGGCATCATATTGGTTAGGGCCGGCTCTGGGTGGAAGACCAGCATAGGGGAGGCGGCACATGACCGGTAACCCCTCCCCCGGATCTGGGCGCCAATCTACTGCTGATTTCCCGCCCCGGAGCTGCCTCACTCTCCCTCCTTCCCTGATACAGACAAAACTCCCTAATGGAGTATGCTGATTCCCGGGCGCCATGCACGCTGCACGGCTGTCCCCAGGGAATCAGAAGGTAGTATGCACGTAAATCTTCCGGGGTAGCCAGCGCAGTCAGTGTTAATGGAACTTAGGCAGGAACCCTGGAACACGACGGGTAAGGAAATACAAAAGGGATTTTTCCCACGCACTCTGCTGGCTGTTAGTAAGAAGAACTATATACTATGTAATAATAGGAAATTTAGAGCTCTTCGTTACATATGTTTTGCAAAAGATATGATAAGCCTCCAGGCCACTTCACGGCTGCTCTATTACTGGAGGTCCCTAACTAAGCATAGGTCCAGGGCTTGGACCCCACAAAGTCGGCTCAGGCCCGACCACCCCAGGGCAGCACACCATTGAAATACTAAAGTGTTAATATGTGTTAAGAAAGAAGCAGAAGCTATGGGTTAGAAAGTGCTACAAAAATAAGGGTGTTAATAAAATACTCAAAAGAGTAATATTAGTGAAAAAATAGGAGTGTTACATAAGTGCTAAATAAATAATATGGCATGCTACCCCAAGGTGGCCCAGCCCCACCAGACCCGGGGGGTACCACTCCCCAAACCCATACACAGCATAATAATAATATCCACTATGGGTCATACAATTGCTTAATGTATGGCCACATGATAATGGCACATACAGAACATATCCAGATTGAGAGCTAGTTTACCTGGAGGCACCCCTGTATCCTCCAAATGGCACCACAGGACCCAGCATGCCCTCCTAATGCTGGCTCCATCTATGCCTCTCTGAACTGCAATAAATAGTGGAAAACTGCTCTAATCAAGCTGGTAACAATCCCCAGGTGCTGCGGGAGGGGGTTACTCTAGACAGGAAATACAAAAGGGATTTTTCCCACGCACTCTGCTGGCTGTTAGTAAGAAGAACTATATACTATGTAATAATAGGAAATTTAGAGCTCTTCGTTACATATGTTTTGCAAAAGATGTGTATGGGTTTGGGGAGTTGTACCCCCCGGGTCTGGTGGGGCTGGGCCACCTTGGGGTAGCATGCCATATTATTTATTTAGCACTTATGTAACACTCCTATTTTTTCACTAATATTACTCTTTTGAGTATTTTATTAACACCCTTATTTTTGTAGCACTTTCTAACCCATAGCTTCTGCTTCTTTCTTAACACATATTAACACTTTAGTATTTCAATGGTGTGCTGCCCTGGGGTGGTCGGGCCTGAGCCGACTTTGTGGGGTCCAAGCCCTGGACCTATGCTTAGTTAGGGACCTCCAGTAATAGAGCAGCCGTGAAGTGGCCTGGAGGCTTATCATATCTTTTGCAAAACATATGTAACGAAGAGCTCTAAATTTCCTATTATTACATAGTATATAGTTCTTCTTACTAACAGCCAGCAGAGTGCGTGGGAAAAAATCCCTTTTGTATTTCCTGTCTAGAGTAACCCCCTCCCGCAGCACCTGGGGATTGTTACCAGCTTGATTAGAGCAGTTTTCCACTATTTGTTGCAGTTCAGAGAGGCATAGATGGAGCCAGCATTAGGAGGGCATGCTGGGTCCTGTGGTGCCATTTGGAGGATACAGGGGTGCCTCCAGGTAAACTAGCTCTCAATCTGGATATGTTCTGTATGTGCCATTATCATGTGGCCATACATTAAGCAATTGTATGACCCATAGTGGATGTTATTATTATTATGCTGTGTATGGGTTTGGGGAGTGGTACCCCCCGGGTCTGGTGGGGCTGGGCCACCTTGGGGTAGCACACCATATTATTTATTTAGCACTTATGTAACACTCCTATTTTTTCACTAATATTACTCTTTTGAGTATTTTATTAACACCCTTATTTTTGTAGCACTTTCTAACCCATAGCTTCTGCTTCTTTCTTAACACATATTAACACTTTAGTATTTCAATGGTGTGCTGCCCTGGGGTGGTCGGGCCTGAGCCGACTTTGTGGGGTCCAAGCCCTGGACCTATGCTTAGTTAGGGACCTCCAGTAATAGAGCAGCCGTGAAGTGGCCTGGAGGCTTATCATATCTTTGGCAAAACATATGTAACGAAGAGCTCTAAATTTCCTATTATTACATAGTATATAGTTCTTCTTACTAACAGCCAGCAGAGTGCGTGGGAAAAATCCCTTTTGTATTTCCTGTCTAGAGTAACCCCCTCCCGCAGCACCTGGGGATTGTTACCAGCTTGATTAGAGCAGTTTTCCACTATTTATTGCAACACGACGGGTAAGAAGTTCCCTATGTCTAAGCGTGCGTTAGCTGCTGGCAGTGGATAGTGAGCTATCTGTAACAAGTGGGAAACCCCACCACCAGTGGACTCTCGTGTCACCCGTCTCGTGGTGTCGTCCACTCTGCCTGTCACCACTGTCTCCTCGCTGAAGGAACCTACAGACAGACGTATCGAAAACTGTCTGAAATCTATTTATTCCCTCACAGGAGCTATACATAGACCCACTGTGGCAGCTTCCTGTGCCGCAAATGCTATTAACGCATGGGTGCGGGCAATTAAGGAGGAACTGAATTTGGATATGTCGGATGACAGGTGTATCAAACTGTTTTTCAGGATTCAGGGCTCTGTGTCTAATTCAGACCTGATCGCAGCAGCAAAATTTTTCTGCAAATCTCTCTCTGCACATGTTATATCTGCCCCACCTGCAGTGCACATGGTTTTGCCCATTAGAGAACAATTTTGCTGCTGCGATCAGGTCTGAATCAGGCCCTATGTACTAAGCTGTGGAGAGAGATAAAGCACCAATCAACTCCTAACTGCCATTTTGCAAACACAACATGTAATATGGCAGTTAGGAGCTGATTGGCTGTTATCTCTTCACATGATCTTTCTCCAAGGCTTAGTACATAGACCCCTAAATGTTATAATCCCACAGACATCAGTCACCTCATACATATTCAGGTGGGTGTGGTTTATACGGTCGACGGTGTTTGGGTCGACCATGTTTGGGTCGACCACTATTGGTCTACAGTAACTAGGTCGACAGGGATGCTAGATCAACAGGGTCTCTAGGTCGACAGTAACTAGGTTGGCATGTTCTAGGTCGACAGGTCAAAAGGTCGACATGAGTTTTTTCTATTTTTTTGTGTAGTTTTCTCCGTACAGTGACGGGGAACCCCAATTAGTGCACTGCGTCCCCTCGCATGGCTTGCTTCGCTCACCATGGTTCGGGCAAGGGGCCCCGCTCCGCTACCGCTTCGCTCGGCACAGGTTACCTTTCCCAATCGTAGTCCACGTGGATCGTAAAGTATGGAAAAGGTCAAAATAAAAAATAACAAATTTGAAAAACTCATGTCGACCTTTTGACCCATTGACCTAGAGACCCTGTCGACCTTGAAATCCTGTCGACCAATAGTGGTCGACCTAAACATTAGTCACTGTCGACCTAGAGACCGGATGCCATTCAGGTGTGCAGTAAGTTACTGGATGTGCAGAGCGTAGACACAATCTGTAATCTCTGACTAAGGGGCCCATTTATCGTTGATCGCATTTGTAATGTGATCTGGGTGCAATACTAGCGCCCAAGAATTCATTGCAGGATGCGATCACATCGGGTGAATGTATCACCAGGCACAGGCCGGACTATGCGCTAACCCCCCCCCCCCCTTCCCTGAGATGTGCAGTGATGGCTGCCGGGACTTCTGCGCAGGTGGGGCCCTGCTATCCGCACTTTCACAGCGACCACTTCCGGGGGAACTCTCTGCCGGCTAGGAATGCGGTGAGTAGCCCATGGCGGTAGCTGCGGGGGCCAATATCGGGAACGATACACATTTCGGATATTAATAAATCTGGCAGCATGGCATCCCCTATAGAGACCAATGGGGGATGTGGCTGCTGGTGGTAATGGAGGGATCAGGTATCGGAGAGATCTGCTGCGGTGCCTCCTACATACATTCACGGGATACTTAATATTTGCGACTAAGACCCTGAAAACGTGTATTCTGGGAAATAGCTGTAAATATTGTTTGATAAATGGGCCCATATAGTTCTTGTGTAACGTCAGAGCACAGAGCCATACAGCACTGCACACAGAAGACGTCAGCGTGTTTCCGTCCTTCACAGACTCGCTATGGAGCTCAGCAGAGGCCACCGGAGAGCCAGGTCTTCTACCACTAGAGAATGCTTCAGCGCTAAGGGCTGCTGGGAGCTGTAGTTTATTTAGTGCGTCTACTTCCCTGTAATACGGCGCGTTGGGACACCGGCGCTAACAATAGTGACTGGCTGGCAGAACTGACTGACTGGCTGAATCAATGTAAAAGGTGAGAGTGCTGTGCAGTGTCAGTGACACTGCACACCCACTGCACTGCACAGCACTGTCACCTTTTACATTGATTCAGCGTCCAGACATTACCCTCCGCGATATCACCCTCTCTATCTGTTACATTAGCCATCTCGGGGCTTCCAGGCCGGCAGCCCAGGTGCTGTGTTGCGGAGTCAGGGCCTCTGGGGATCTGGGCGCGGGTGTGGCGGGGAGGCACTTCTGTGACATCACACGCAGAGGAGGCTCCGGGACTCAGAGAGTATGCGGCGCAGGGAGGGCTATGAAAGCCTTCCGCTGCGCCGCTTTCATACACATCTATGCCGGTGGCCGCAGCAGCTTTTGTTCCACCTGCGGCGCGGCTAGGAAGTGGGGATTGTTGATGGCGGAGGGGGCAGGCGGACTGGCAGCAGGACATAGGACGCTGCAGTAAAAGGATTATTTCCCTATGTACAGTGCAGAGACTTGCTGCAGATGCAGTGGCATACCCTCCAGCTGCACCTTTTTGGCAGGTACAGGACCTTTTTTTTATGGTATACACCGATTTTTGGCTCTCCAAACTTCCATTGAAAGTATAGGAAAAGGGGCGTGGCCACAGCACTTTACCCGTGGCCATGCCCCCTTTTTGGATTGTAGCGTTGTTTATGTGTAAATTGTTGGAGGGTGTGTTGCAGCAGATGCAGTGGGGCCTATTTTGGGGAGTGGACCTGGAGCTGCAGTTCCATCAGTCCCATTGTTAATCCCGCTCTGGGAACACACAGCAGCCAAAGGTCAGAGCCTCCCATTGGATGTAACCTGTGTGGGAGGGTGTTTCTTGCCCAATCAGCTGTGGACTGGGTGTGATAGACCTGCTGCTAACCCAATGAGAGCTCCTAGCCACGCCCAGCGTTATACACACAGTCACGCTGGGCTATTATATAGGAGATTACTGTACATGTCCTGCGGGAGGGTCCACAGTACTTCAGTCACCAGAAAGGGGCTTATCCCTAGCAATCTCCAGTACCTAGCGCGCAGCACCGAGTAACACTGGTGTACTGACCAGAACCCTGATCCGTTCTCCCCCGTTACTTTATATCACAGCATTAATGAAGGAAACGAGTCAGTGATAAAATTCTGGATGCATTTACTGTCCTTCCGCGACAAACATGATAATAATAATTATGTGGGACTGCGTTAGGAGTTTATAAAAGTGCTGTTATACATGACACTGGGAACGCGCAGTCCTTACAGTCTTACTCCGGACTAATTTCACCTCGTTCCAACTGAGCGTCCACGGAACGTATTCACAAATAGTCCAACATTCACATCTTCCTGGCCGCCCGCAGGAAAATCGGGGGCGAGAGGAGGTTCTGTTTATAAAATAAAATAAAAGTGCAAATCACATTAAATAAATTATATCCGAGAGACAACAACAAATCCTACAAACACGAGCAGCGATGTGGCACTGTGCGGGATATAACCGGAGGACGGAGCTCACTGGACATCATAAGAGCAGATTAAACTTCCAATTTCTTGGAGATTCTTCGTTATAAAGGTTTCACAATTAACAGTAAAATATAAAAGTTGTAAAGCACATTGATTAAGTCACGGCCTGAGGCAGATTCCGGGGTGTCCTTCACGTAACTCTGACGGCGTCTCTCAGGCAGAATTATTTTCCCTGTATCTGAAATCAGTTTTAGCAACAAGACCCAAAAACCTGGACGGTGGTAACAGAGACGCCCGGGTAGAATTTATACAGAGGTTCAATGTCTGTTTAATGGTGGCTGGTGTCACGGAGGGTGTCGAGTTCATTTTGCACCCGTACATGAGCGTGATGACTTAGTGTCACAGGTAGGTGGCACTAGACCCAGCTGGCATCAGCCTGAGTCTGTATAGGCAGCATTTAGTGCCTCCAGAAAGCTGGTCGGCCAAGGTGAGGGCAGAACATTCTCTCCGGCTGTTGCTCCTGCACGGTTCTCCTGCCCCTGGATGAAGGAAGGTAATCCGTCATATCATCTCCTGCCCGGAACACGGGTGTAACGAGATGCCAATGGCACCTGTTGCAATAGTTGGAGATGTTGAACGTTGCCAGCTTATTCTCCTTAGAAGACCGGGATCTTATCTCTGCGAACATCATCCAGGTCGTCATCCAGGGTGAGAAGAACCTGAAGACAGATATTCAGGGGTTTAATGCAGGAAAACTCAAACAATACGAAACATTGGATTATGGGCCACATGGCCTGGGGCAGAAAATGATCAGGGGCCTATAGAGAAGGGGAGGAGCTGCGACCAGTTCTGCATGGGTGTGACTAGTTCTGCGTGGGTGTGGACAGTGCTGTGTGGGTGTGGCCAGTGTTATGTGGGCGTGTTCACCCATGCACTATCAGCCCCAATGCCTCCCTAAGTACATTGCCATATAGAGGAATATATTTGAACGTGAAGTTGTACGTCAGCTGGAACTGCAGCAGGAGCTATAATAGTACAACCAATAACGGGGGTAATTCCAAGTTGATCGCAGCAGGAAATATTTTAGCAGTTGGGCAAAACCATGTGCAGTGCAGGGGAGGCAGATATAACATGTGCAGAGAGAGTTAGATTTGGGTGGGTTATTTTGTTTCTGTGCAGGGTAAATACTGGCTGCTTTATTTTTACACTGCAAATTAGATTGCAGATTGA